>NC_071091.1:75436923-75736923 GCF_027358695.1 Spea bombifrons
TTGTCACAGTGATTATAGGGAGGGGGAGTAAGTAGGAGCTGCTGCTGTGAGACGGTGAGTCAGACTAAACGGATTATATAATGAGGGGGATTTTGCAGAGCGTTTGCTCTGCAAAATACCCTCATTTTATAATCGATAATAATCGATTCAACTAATCGATAATGAAATTCGTTGCCAACGAATTTCATTATCGATTATTATCGATTAGTTGTTGCAGCCCTACTTCAGTGACAGGGGGAGAGGGTTCTTTGGTCTCCACATGAGTGTGGAGACCAACCCCAACACCCCCCTGCTACCTGGTCGCTCCATGAGAGCGACAGTGCAGCATTAACCCCTTCAATTCCACAATTGTTTATAACACATTCGTGGCATTGCAGGGGTTAACATTTGTCCCCACAAGCTTGTGGGGACTAAATATCAATCAATGCTGTGCTCCAATGGAACATCAGCATTGAAAGTGTTAAAAAAAATATATATCAAAAAAAATTTTAAAAAAAAAACCCAAAAAACAGCACTGACCTGAAAGTCCAGGGTGCTTCCAGGTCAAATGCTGTGAGTTTAGTAAGTGGGCTGATGATGATCAGATCACTCCTGACCAACTGTTAGTTTAAAAAAAAATCCTGGCTCCTAACTTTTTTAGCTGGCGCCTAGATTCACAACAAATTTGTCAAGCCCTGATATAAGCAGTTGTACTCTATTTTCTTAGCTGTTTATGCACAAAACAAACCTATTTCCTGGTGTGGAAGGGGCAGTGCTTCAGACACTGAGTAATCCTGTTCAAACAAACACCAGTCACAAAACCTTTAATCGGCAACTCTGGAATCCCGTCAGACAGCTGATGGGTGGCCGGCAGTACCAAGCGTCACAGTATTTTGATCTTTGGAACTAGGCGAGTGAACATGCACCTGACAAGCACAGTTACATGTTAAAAAGCTATAATCATTAGTTCATTGAGGGCCTGGTGTCCCTGCTAGAGGCCCAGACACGTTTTGCCAGTTACATCAAAAGGCGACAATCTTAGTTTACCTAGGGAAACATTACACACACATATAATATACACACATAACCGTTCAAGAGTTTGGGGTCACTTACCTGTTTTCAATTGCCAAATTAATTTTTAAATGATGAGTTAGCCTTTTAAAGTTTATTATTATTTATTAAATAATTTATTAAATAATGTATTAAAGTGGATTAGCGAACACAGCGTGCCGTTGGAACACAGGAGTGATGGGAGTGATAACGGACCTCTGTACACCTATGAAGATATTCCATTAAAAATCAGCCGTTTCCAGTAGCAATAGTCATTTACAACGTCTGCACTGTATTTCTCATCCTTTTCATGTTACTGTTCAAGAACATTTCAAAGTGACCCCAAACTTTTGAACGTGTGTGTGTGTGTGTGTGTGTGTGTGTGTGTGTGTGTGTGTGTGTGTGTGTGTGTGTGTGTGTGTGTGTGTGTGTGTGTGTGTGTGTGTGTTATAACAAAGCTAAGCCATTCATAGGTGCCTAAGAGTAAACCATGCATCCTATAATATACAAATACAACGAAAAAAATGCAATATCGCCATAATAACCTCAAATTCCAAATAGTAAAAGCAACGCAAACTGAATCATTTTCTTAAAAGTGCCATTTTTCGTTCCACTGCAGTGTACAGATTGTTGGAGATAGTTCTGAGCTGCGCCTAAAATGACCCTTGAATTAAGGGCATGTTTCCAGCTCTGTAGTTAATATCAAAGTATTGGCACGAGGCAAGTGTGAAATGCTGAGGGGGGGGGTCCCCTTTTTTCAGCCGCTTAAACATTCAGGCCTTGACTGAAGCAGTCTTGAAGTACGATATATATGGTCGGCTAATGTAACAGAGCAAATCCGACTCTAGATCAGACCTAGAAAGGTTGCATGGATATGATCGATGCCAGCATGAAGCATACCTGAAAAAGTACGGGCCAGTAAGTAGAGTATTGTATCTTAAGCAGTCTCACATAAGTTGAAACCATTGTGCGAAACTCGTATAGTGTAAATTGTTGGTGCGATATAAATAATAATACTAATAATAATAATAATAATAGACAGGCACCCAAAGAATGTAACTTTTTCACACAGCAAAGAAATGCACAAACCTGGCCATTGATTTGTTTTATTAAAAATCAGTGGCATTTTAGGAATACAGTATTCATATGTCCCTTTGCCCATCTAATTTGTCTACTGGCGACGTTCACCACGACATCCCTCAGGGGCCAATGAGTTTTAGGCTCACCAAATATTGTGCAGGAAACCAACGTTATCGGTTACATATAAACAATGATTTGGAAAAGACTACCCAATGAAACGGTCCAGTTAGCTGGAAGAACCTATTGTTACCGCAATTAGAGGACTTTTTAAAATGTATTTCAAAATCGCTTTTTAGACATTAGAGAGAAAAAAATGAACATTGCCCGTCGGCACTCTGCATATTGTAACACATTATCCTGGAAACCTTTTGTGTTTGTAGGCTTTAAAGAATGCAGCTGGACTGCCATGTCCTACAAGTAACATGAAACTGCCAACAAACACACGTTTGACAGAGTTGCAACCAAGCCAATTCAAATATACCTCTGCTCTGAAAAATAACTATCGTCTTATATTCAAGGTCGCCTTCTAATCAGACCTCAAATAGACTAAGATCCAGATCCCCCGCAGCGCTGCAGAGAACCAGGATCCTCCTCTCTGGCAGCCGGTGGACATGTGTGCGACGCGCGCAGACAATCATATGACCTTCCGGTGCTCATTCATAGAAGCCCTGGCGGAAGTGCCGGCAACAGCAGCGGAGGTTGTCTGCACACGTCGCACAGACCTTCACTGGTTAAAGGAATATCAGCGAGGCGGAGTGGCATATAGAGGGTTAAAAGGAATATCAGCGAGGCAGAGTGGCATATAGGTGGTTAAGAGGAACAGGGAGGCAGGTTGGCAAATAAAAGGAAAAAAAACAAAAAAATGCATTTTTATTCAATATGAAAAAATAGTTTACATGTGAATATTTACTAGTAAAACGTTTTTCTTATAGGGTGGTCTTAAATTTAGGCTCTTTTTTCCTAAATTAATATTCAAATTTTGGGTGTCGTCTTATAATCGAGCAAATACGAGTTGGTCCTTCATAATCGATAGTGAAGAATTGAAATCCCACCTCATAACATTTGGTGGAATCAAGGAGCTTAAACACAACTCTTCCGTTGACTATCCTTTCTGTGAATTGACCTAAACGAGTCTCCTAAAGAAGTCTTATTGTATAAGCACGGAGCAGATGGCTAATTTACTGGGGACCAAATAAAAATTTACCCTGCATGCCAATGATGTTTTAAACAAGGTTCCCAATGTTAATTTACAATAATTGTATATAGAAAAAGAAAATCTGGTAGACAAACTTAGTAGAAATATTAGAACAACATGCAGGCATTCCACTGCTTGCAACTCTCTTTAAACTTATTCACGGCATTGACATATCCATAGGAGTAACTGTCGGAAAATGACAGTGGGTTATATGGAGCAATGCAAGCTAAAGGGTTGGTAAGGCTTCGACAAAGTAAAAATGACTTTAGACTGGATATTTTACCATTATGAACACTAAGGTTGGGCCACCTTCCGGCTTCCAGGAACCAGGCTTCAATCACCAACCACTTGGATTGGTTGTGCAAATACACATGAGCTACAGCGGAAGAACGTCATCGCATAAGATTAAAATACATGTAAGATTAAAAGAAATGTAAGCTGAATTGAACACTCCTTCGCTTGTCTCCATGCCTATTGAGCACACAATGCAAACAAATGGCAGCAGCTTAGGCTTTCACCAGTAACTCTGTTACTGCTGTCCATAATAGTGCAACAGACAACCATTAGTTATGGAAATAGCAACAGAATTCACAGAAACCTAAAACGGTCATTTAATGCACAAACCCACACTCAGGGGACTTAAATATGCAAGGGACGGGCATTAGGCAAAACCAAGGAATGAATAAGGATACAGTGTGTGTAGGCAGAAGAAAGGGGTTCTTATCAGTCATCAAAGTCTAGGTTTCTCACACCCATTCATTCATTCTTGCCCTTTAATGTGCTGATCCATCAAATGGGCCAACATTCCAGAAACCCTCAACATCAAATGGAACATTCCAATTATTTCATATTAATATTATTAAGCACGTGCAACTTGATTATAACTTTCTAGATATACCCACAATATCAACTGATATCAGCCACTCATCACGTATGACCCTAAAACTGCTAATTAAAACAGTTCATCAATATATATATACACACACACACACACATATCAATACACACACACTACAGTGTGACACCTGTAACCACAACTAGGGCACACAAATAACCCATTTTGACTTGATTTGTACACATTTTAGGGCACACGGTGTCTGAGGATTCATAGAAATTTTACCAATACGTTACATGATTTTATTACACAAATCAGCCGCAATCTTCTTTCTATTGATCTCTTGTACTTGCATGCCTGTAAAAGTTACCTGCAGAAGCACATCCAGCCCCTGATGGATGGGGTGCATTACAGCCCAACACGGGTGCATCCTGGAGACACGGAAGATCAGTAAGCCCCCCTTCGCCTGCCAAACAAGGGCTCCTTATTCATTACACAGCAGCACTGACAGCTAGGAGGCTGCCTGTCATCATGCGAACCACACGCACGGCGCAATCTCTGCAATCCCCTCACCCTGCACTACTGCCCCTTCCTCACAATAACAGACACCCCTCGTAAAACCTCCCCACTCCGTTACCTCTGAATTTGAGCTCGTTGGGCGGGTCAAGGATGAGGATCTGTTCGTGCTTGGGCATTATGGCCCCGCCGGCTGCAGCCATGCACCTCACAACTGCCAGACGATTCTCGGAGAAAAAAAAAAAAGCTGGGAAAGGTGAAGGCCTTCGGTGTGGAGCGGTGCACAGGGCCCGCGAAGACGGAACAGCAGGGCCGGCTTAGTGCTAAACGAGGCCGCGCGATGGTGGTCGGCTTGGGCGGTGGTAGATTGCGCGCTCTATCGGGTTACTCTCCGCCTCCCCCAGCGCCCTGTCACCGCTGACTCAACAGAGCACAGTTGCGGCAACCGCGAAATGCCCCGAGCACGTCAGGAACGGGCGTGACAACGGCGGTGACGTCACTACGCAAGCTCAGCGCTACCCGCCCACCTGTAGCCACGCCCGCTCCTCTTTTTCCCTGTTCATATGAACTTTGCTATGGACGTGGAAGTACTAGTGTTGGCTGGTGGATACTGGAGCGTGCTGGCTGCAAGCTACTCGCTTTTATCCTCTATTTGTAACATGGAAGCCTGGTGGAGCCCCAGTACCAGACACCCCGGTTTGAAACTCACCGCCTGGCAGTCTTCACAACAATCCTATGGGAAGATATGCGTTCCCAAGTGGCCCTTTGGAAGAGAGAGACAGTCCCTGGATCTTTTTCCTCCCCTAACGTCCCTCTTTTCTATTATCTCAGAGTATAAGTACTGTTCCACAGCACAGCAGTAATGTGTTAACTAATTCAACTGTAAATAAAATACTTTATTCTTATTCTTAGTACCTCAAAAACAGTTTCCATCAAAAAGAACGCTATTCCAAAATATGTTTTTTTTTTTTTTACTTTTCCCAATTTTGTCAATGCGTTGTTTACATACAATTTCTGTTTTATATTTGCGATTTCAGGGAATACGTTGTATGGAGTAAATAACGAGTGTTGGAATTGCATTGTATCCTCAATTTATCATAGAAACCGGGGCCTTGCCAAACGAATGTAATTTATCGCAAAGATATCCATTTTTTTAAGCGCACTTCCACAAGTTTCTTAGTTATGCATAAAGTTGGTGTTTTTTTAAGCTGGTGATTCATTAGTGTCACAATGTTTTTTTATTGTTTTATATAGACAGGACATAACAAGTAGTACATAATAATTTGACTTACAAAAACAACTGCTGAGGAGGGCCCTGCTTAACCCCTTAAGGACCGGGCTCATTTTTCGTTTTCTATCCTGTGGGACCGAGGCTGTTTTGACACTTTTGTGGTGCTTGTGTTCAGGTGTAATTTTCTCCTCACCCATTTAGTGTACCCACATAAGTTATATATTGTTTTTTTCAGGACAAGATGGGCTTTCTTCAGATTATTTTGATCGTATCTTCTTATTTACTATAAAAAAAATAAAAAAAACATGGTGAAAAATTGAAAAAAAAACACATTTTATGACTTTTATTTGAAAAATCTTTTACTCACCTAAAAAAGCAAGTAAAAAAACTAGCTAAATAGATTCTACTACTTGTCCTGAGTTTAGAGATACCCAATGTTTTTATGTTTTTTTGCTGTTTTTTGTACGTTATAGGGCAATAAGTACAAGCAGCGTTTTATGATTTCCAAATCTTTTTTAACAAATCTGGTCAGTCTGCCTCCATCTCCTCTTTGGAACATCTTTGAAGCCGGTTAACTCAATTTAACCCATTCAAACCATATATTTTTGAAAACTAGACACCCCAGGGTATTCCGAATGCTGTTATTTTAACCCTTTCCATGCACCAATTATAGAACTACACTTTGTCAAACTTTGTAATAGTAATTTTTTTCACATAAATTGTATTTTAGTTATAGATATACAGGTCCTGGTATATGTCACTGTCAAACAACCCCCCAATATGTGTTCAGGAACATCTCCTGAGTGCAGTGATACCCGACATGCATGGGTTTGTCGGGTTGTTTCAGATTTAAAATGCCACATTTGGGAAGTGTGCTTTTTTTCTCCATTTGGTCAGTCTGTACCTATGCCCTATCTGTGAGCTAGGCCACTCCAATTTACCACATCAGCCATTTTTTTTTATATATTAGACACCCCTTGGGTATTTGAAGTGCTTTTATTTTAACTCTTTGAGATTTTTGAGAAATTTTAGCACTTGCTCAAAATAATAAACTTTATTTTTTTATTTTTTTAATACTTTTTTTATATTTTTTTTACACATTTTGCTGGTACTGGATGGTTCATCTAGTGACATCACTGCATAATTATTTTTAAATGTTAGCACATTTTTTTTTTTTTTTTTTCCCATTTTTTTTTTTTTTTTTTGAATATTTTACTAATCACATAGTGATTAGAAAGCTGGGCTCCATTGACTTGCATGGTTGAATGCAGTACCTGTATTCAACCAGCAAGTGGAGCCAGTTCTCTAGAGGGTCTGGAGACCATCTAGCAAACTTTTTCTTGTTTGTTTTTTTTACAGAGCGGTGGCCATCTTACTTGATGGCGAAGATCACCGGCAGCTGCGGCTGTGACCGCTCTCCGGAGCGGTCACAGCCCACCTAAAGGTAAGTGTTTGGTGTCGCTGGATGCCTCCTGATCGAGGCATTCCAGCGACACCATTTAAGTTTAAACGCTTTTAAAACGGGCGTCCGCCGCCATACAATGTATGGCGGCTGTTGACGCCCCGGGGAGGGGCCAGACATGGCCCCCGATGCCGATCTCGGCCTTGCTGAATGCCTCGACATCGAGGCATTGCAGCAAGGCCGTTTAAGCGAAGAAAGTGATCCTTGATCACTTTCTAAGCTTATTTAACTTTTTGACGGTTCAGGTCCTGAACCGGCAAAGGTCGCGAAGGGGTTAAACCAGCCTATATTTGTTGGTTATCTCCGTTATGGCCCGTTGGGTCACGTTCTTAAACAGTAATTTCATGACAAATTTACCTTTGGTGCTGCCCTAGGGCCTGACCCAGGGAAGCGCTGCCAGCCACACCTTCCACAACCGCCATCCATGCTGCAGTGCGCCAGGATATGATGTCATATCCTATCATGGGTGTCTAAAAGTCAAGCAGCACCTGGTGGATCATATGGAGGCTGTGCCAGAGATTTTATGGCTGCTAGCCAACCAGTAAACATTGAATATTTTTATTGGACAGCTATTTACTAGGAATGATTTTTGTCATGCATCGGCACGTACGTTGTAACTGCCATTATTCTGAACTGGTGGCGGAAATTTCTAACGATAAGGTGAGCTCATAGAAATAACGGGTGGATATATTCGAGGTATATTGAGGTTGACATTGCCAGTGCCAGCAACTCATTTTTTTAAATGGATATTAAAATCGTGCTGTGCAGCGTATCCAGGTTTTGTTTGTATTGTTGCAGCATTCGACTGACTGCCATTAATACTGCATGAGAGTAAGCGATACTAATGTAATGAGAGACCATTCAATTGTAACATATACCCACCACATACAAACACTAAAGACATTGTACAAATCCCCAAGTGCCAGTCGGCAGTGTCATTATCAGCTATGTCTTTTAACCATTTAGATACCAGGCCACCAATTCCTTTCCGCATGATCAGAATTTCTCTTCAGTTATGCCGATTTTGGCAGCATCCATGAAATAATATATCAGACTCAGTGGTTCTCACATTGCTAAATACTTAGTGGAACTCAGGGCTGCACTGGCAGTTAGGGGGCCATGGCACTTTAACACTATATCCGGCCAACGTCTGGACACTCTAGATTTTTATGTTAACATATCGCGTGGCCGCACGTTGCAGCATTCGATGTGCTGCTCCAGCGGCGGATGGGGTGAGTGTGCGTCGCTGTAGGCTAGTGGCCCGCCGGGCATTTGCCCTGTGTGTCAGATAATCAGGCCCGGCCTGATGCTACTGCATGTCGAAGAAAAAATAAATACGAACATGAGTTGACGGTGAAACATCTTTTCATCCAAAAGTAGAAAATCTGCAATCCTGTTTTAAAGCTTTGACTTAACAATCAAACTAACCTAAAAATCTCTTTGAAAATCACAATATAGCTTTTTGTTTTAACATTTGAAATTAATTCTTCTACAAAATATATCTTCCCAAATTGATCAAATCTGACTTGCCTCAATACTTTAAAAACATTCATAAGTAAGCTTCGGAATGCCTTATAGGGGCTATAATGTTCAGGAGCATTGCGTTCTATATTAATTTCTGTTTTTATATTGATGAAATCTAGGATGGTTGATACATACAGTGTTTGCTTTGTAGCCCTCGGGATATAAATTGTGTAACATATGAGTTACACTACAGCTGTCCTAAAATTATTTTATCAATACTCAAGTAGTTTGTGGTTATTGTCTTAAAGAAAAGACCAGCGCTGGAAACAAGTATTCTTTCACTGGATCTAGCCTAACCTCGAGTGAAATTACATTCAGTGGGACCTCTTCTTGTGATACTGGTATTTTTCTTATCTTAGGTATTCAGAGATATTGCCCATAACCCAACATCATACAGGCTTTGAGAAGGATACATAGAACATGTTAAATCTTTTATACATGCAGTGGTATGAAAGTTAGAAGAGGGAATGGAAGGTGAAGGGGGCCATGGAAAATCCAAAACACAAACAGAAGGTATAGAAGCTTTATTATGATGACCATAGGGCCAATTTTTGACACAGGTTTTTGGAAATCTAAAATCCACTTATCTTGGGAAATAGTAAAACCACAGTCAGTCTCTAAAATGGAATTAGGAAGAACCAGAATATTGCAAATAAATCTGAGTGTCCAAGACATTTAAAGGAAATGGATCATACAATTATTATCTAATTGAAACCCTGTAAACCATGGAATATAAATCAATTGCTTAACTACGTCCCAAATCTGAATGGATAAAATGGAAAATCCTTGAACTCCCCTCTTTTTCTCTTCGTTCTTTTTTATCGAATGACTGCCGTTCAAATTCATGAAATAAGAATTTACCGTTTGAGAGGAGATATGAATGTAAATGTATTTTGTATTGTTTCTATTAAAAAAAATTGAACACATTTCCATATAAAAAAAACTTTATTGGTGAATGATATAGTTGAATAAACTTATAAGGTAAAAGAAGAGTAGAACAATGACTAATTAGCATAACTTCATGGTAATATATATTAAAGTAACAACTTGGGACCAGCCCAATCACATATTTACAGAAAACAAAATGAATAATGTTCCCACACACTGGGAATCCATGAATGATATAGATTTAAATAAATGAGGTTAAAATACTGAATTATATCGATATGCTTACAATTGGAATGCTAAAAAAAAGGAGCATGCTAATTTTGTACCTACAACACGATAAGCCTTAATAAATTGGAGAACAGGTGATAGTGATTAGAACTGTGTTGCTATCGAACCCTCATTTAACCCATTCATAGGGCTATCAAGGTGCGTCATGGAGCTGTGATAAAAACTACCACTGTCATAATGGTTGTGATTGGAATACATATTTTGTTTTTGTAACTAGCTACAAAGTGAGAGTAGGGGGGGATCAGTAATCTCTTGCCTTTTACAGAATCTGGGATAGGCGTAAAGCTTTCATGAATTTAAGACAAGATAAAGGACTCATTAAGACCTGAGGAAAAATGGACAGACAAAATGGGCTAAGTGTACTCTAAATGCTTTAGCGTTAAGGGGATTGACTAGCTTTAGGAACTCACCAGGTGACAGTTTGGTGACTTTTCACTACCGACCAAACCAACCACATAAAGAATAGTCTTTGCTGCACATCAATAGATTCACAGTGAACTTTGAAGGGAAAGTTCACAGAGATGTAGAACCTGACAGCAGAACCAACCGGCCCACCTAGTCTGTTTATTTGTTTATGCCTCCAGTATTACTTCAAACCTTTCTTGATCCTTGTCTACTTTTCTGGATAGACTTATTCCTACCCTATGAGTGTTTAGTACTACCTGCTAAAAAAGATATACCATATCTATCAAAGTAAACATCTGACAAAAGTAACATTGTACCTACCACAATTTTCAGCAGATGTGAACCACAGTTAAAATACTTGAGATTCCAGTTAGTGAACCAGCCAGCTAAATACCTATTGAGTTCAAACATTGAGCTTCTTCTTGTCTCCTAGAGGTCACAAAGGGCTGTGCTGAAGGCCCAGACCAAATATTTGAGTCTCATGGGAAAATCTGGTCAATTGCCAGATGGGACAGTAGTAGCTGCCCTTTAACCCTTGCTATTACACTGCACAAAACCTATAGAACTTCAACTATGAATATGAAGAGACGTAAATGCCACAGATTTAGTGTATAGACAAAGTGGAATGAACCGACCACTATGCACATAAACATGTATTCAAATTATTACATTGGCAGCTTGGTAAGTAGTTCTATTTGTTCCTTCTTGTTCCAAGAAGTGAACAGAAACAATTCTAACAACTGGGACATACTGTTTCTGACCTTATAATTGTATAATCTAATTTGAAATTTCCTTCATGACCATCAATGGAAATCGGGCCAGCCATGTGCTTTTGGTCTATTTTTTTTAAGGAAGTAAGCCAGTTACACTAAAAATAATTCTATTTCCAAGGCAGATTACAGTGTTCTCCAAATCTGTACAATGTACACCAGATTTTCTCCCATGTAAATGGCCTCCTGGCCATCCGATGCATTATTTGCATTTCTTTATGTGGCACCTGCCACTTAAACCAACATGCAAAACAATGTTACACAAAAATGTCATAGTTTTCCTTTAACATTTGTCATTGAATGCATTAGGTAGTATTTTTTTTTTTAGCACTGACACCAAAAGTTGCTGTTCTAGTAACATGTTAGTATCATGTTGTCTATTATGGCAGATCAAGTAATCTAGGGTTCCAATTACATTAGAGCGGATTTTGGCACACCAGTACAAAAACTGGTCTTTCAGGGGAGAATAAACAATTGTGATATTACTTGTCCAAATAATTCTCCAATAATTTAAATTATAAAATGCTTTTCGAGAATGACATTACATCAACACATAGTATTGTTTCCATGTATATGTTTATCTACATCTTATTTAAATTAGTTTGTATTTGCTTTATTGATGTTTTCTCACTTATAAGTTAAAAAGTTAGTATTCTTGACCTGCAGTTACAGGCTTGGCGAAAGCTGGGATAATTACATAATGAATGCAATCATCTTTCAGTAGGAAACAGGTTTAATCGCTTCCTCTTTTAGTGAAATCCTTTGCTACAGTTATACCGCAAAGCGTTATCTTATAGGATTTACAAATAAACTCCATGTGCAGCCATGATGTGTGCAACTGAATACATGAAACACCTAGGATTTGTTAATAGCCAACTCATTAAGAACCAACATGGAAGCTGATAGCAGACAGCAAGCACATATGCCTACAGTATGATGATTCACGAAGAATGGGTTATTTATTGGTAAAATATAGAATATTTGAACACTACAGAATGCTACACTATACAATGCTAGGTTAAACCTCATCAGGATAACAACATAGGGTCTTTTTGTTTATGTTTAGCACTGCGCACCAGAATATCTCCAGCATCGCTCTATGCAACTATGGAGCCCTGCCTTTTATTGGAAAGAATAAAAGAATTGCATCTTTTCTGGTTGAAAAAAAAGTTAAAAACTCACATGTTACATGACATAAATATCATGCTACTTTATTTTCAAAGTATGGAAATATTTAGGGGTTAATAATTGTTCTTTTACTAACTATAACATATGTTGCTATGAGCAGTTAGGGTTATGAGGTTTGAAGTTGTGAAATATTGTGTAGTAGTGTAACAAATAGCAAACAAGCAGAGGTCCCAGTGCATGAAAAGCTTTGAGAACCCTAGTCATGTTTGTTTGCTCATACCCTCATTTTCATATCTGCCGGGAAGCCCAAATGTCACCTAGGAGTGACGAGCATGGAGGTTTCTAACAGAGGAAATGCAGAAAGATGGCTGTTCTCTGTACTGTGCAATATCTGCAAATTATTAGTGGCTTTCTCTAAACAAAAATGTATTAATAGTGCAGTTCCCAACATTTGTGCTTTTCTTGGTACTGAATTTGCATTTGAGGTTGAAATTACATTATTTTCCCACATGGAATCTTCATATCGTCTCACGGGAGCCCTATCTTCTTTCAAGCGATTATGGTCACTGGGTCAGATCAGCAGCATCGGTTGGGTGACTGTGAAGCTGGCCTTCCGAGTTTCATTGCACCGTTGGCCCCATTCTCATGAGAATCAAGGGGAGGGATTCTTCGACCTAAAATAGATATATATACATATTGAACCATTTTCTTTCATCAATCAAACTAGGCTCTAATTCCTAGCGCGTACGATATCTTCTCTGTTTCTGATGTTGCGTGTAAGATGTTAGTGGCCTCAGAGTCTTGATTAGGGTATTGACTTATGTTTCAGTGTCACAGTATGCAGAACATACATTTGTGGTGGAAAATGTTAACATATGATGTTCCCTTGGAAATGAAGGTCTTTTTTTCAGGTCTCAGAATGATAGTTTGAAAGAAGGTAGAATATTTATACACAGATATCCTGAACATTTTCTCAAGCTTCTACAAAAGAAGAACATCAGGGGAGGGAAGAGGGACGGAGGAATTTGGGCCCAGAGTTGCTATTAAACAGGTCCTACAAATCTGATTTAATATTATGATGGAAATTAACATTTTTTGTAAATCATTTTAAATTTTGTATTTTCTTTTAGACATTTATAAGTAAACCGCACATTGATTATCATATTGGAGCATCCCACTTTCCTCTCTGTATATTAAATGCATATGACAACTCAAAATTATATTAATATATCATATTATTGGAACCATTTGGTTGCCAGAAATGGGTTGTCACTGCAATCGAATCTTTGTAACACTCAATGTCAGTTCATTCATTACACCCCTAGCACGGTAAATAAACATACATAGTATGGAATATAAACATATTTACTTATGCCTTGAAAGAGTTCCTCAACATTAATGGCATTCTTTGCACTGGTCTCAACAACAATCGCCCCAATGGACTCTGCATATTCCCTGGCATCTTTCATTGTCACTTCCCTAGAAAATAAAGGAAAATTGAAATATAACATTAGTAATAATACTACTGATCACGATAATAATACTCAAGATCACTATAATAATTTATTCTCAAATTTGATAATACTTGGTGGATTAAGTTCAACCCATTTTATTGTGCTATTTATGTATTTATTGGCTTCTTTCAAAGATTTTTTATTAAGAAAAAGAAGTCAGAAGACACGCAATATACCCAGCAGAGGGCAGCAATATTCAGCAACCAAATGTGAATAACAGGTGCTGGGCTACCCAATCTATTTCACCTTAAGTAGCGCCCCATTGACAACCCCCGGGTCTTACGATAACCTACAACTTTGAAGTATTTTATTTCAGGAAAGGGAAATGTATGTGCCGATGGACCTATTAAAGAGACATGGTCCTGGGACTAAATCAGCCTCCATTTTAATCTGGCCCTAGTTGCATGCAGGGAAAAGAAGAAATGTCGGTGCGCTAAGCTAGTCACAGGCTCAAATAATACAAATGTATAATACGAGGCCTACCAAACAGGTGTAAGCATGCTGCATGAAACAGTGTATTGGCTGTACAATGTATACAAAAAACAAAAACTGTCTGCGCTTCTTACCCTAATAAAGTTGGCAACAAATATATAAACATAATATAAATGAGAGATTTTGGTTATATGAATTGGCCAAACCATAATTAAGCTCTCATTTATATTATGTTTATATATTTGTTGCCAACTTTATTAGGGTAAGAAGCGCAGACAGTTTTTGTTTTTTTTATACCTAGTTGCATGCAGACCTAGACACACAGATGATTAGGCAATTTCTGTGAAAAATATAAAAATACATAAAAATGTATTTTCAACACCAAAACTAATAAAGTTACCCGAGAGCAAAAAGTCTTACGTAACTACTGATAAAATCTTATAAATTGATTTTTCTGGTACAATCATGTGTTAATAACACGAGTAATGTGTAGAGGAACCGTGACTGGAACCATGTTATTAAATTATTCAACACAAGTCATTGCTAGCACCCACTCTACATGATGTAAAGGAAATTCCCAGAAGAACTTTAATTAAGCTCACTGAAGTAAAGTCATGCCGCTAATATCGTAAGTGTTAAAATAATATTAAAGCCAACACTGTACAAAGTGTCACATGATATAATGAAAAAAATCGACCACAAGGCTTGCGTCTAGTATCCCATACAGCCCTACCAATGAAGAATGCGTATTACTTTCGCTAACGTAAGAAGTATGTTAATATGCATTATTAAACCTGTATTTAGCAGAGCTGCAGCATACCACTCCATCTAAGTGGTCCAGTTTTCAAAATACTTTTGGCTGCTTGAAGAAGCCAATGAGGGGCAGATAATAATCAGACTTGTGCATTCGTCTTTGGGCGAACATGAAAACGAACACGAAAAGTGCGTTTTCATGTTCGTTCTGAAGACAAGAAGAGAAGACAGCGGCGGTAGACGAAGACGAAGACACATAACACGAAGAATCTTCGTGATCTCCCTGGTCCCTTCCCCATCTAGGCTACCTTATCTTCACGGCATCAACCATTGGTTGATGGCAGACAAGCCCCCTGCTGGCGACCAATTGAGTTGATCATACGGTCATTTAAACTCCTGGCGCCAGAGCTGCTGCGGTACGCGTTAACCCCGTGTTAACCCCTTATAAAAAATGAAGTAAAAACGAACACGAAGAATGTCCACGAATATTCGCCCGAAGAGAAGACGGGAACGGGCGAATACTTGCGGAATACGAAGATTTTTTTTTTTGCCGAAGACGAGCACGAAGACGAACACAAAGCCAAAGTCTAATAATAATTCCTATTTAAAACAATGGGAGCACTCTCTGCACCTGCATGAAAAGGGGGGTCTTATTAGATCTTGGCACTCATGCATGTGCACTTTGCAAGCTAAGGAGCTGGGAAGGAAAGGAAAGAAGCAAAGGCATTGGGGGAATTCTGCAAAACCCCTCCGTGCATTTGCAAGGGGGAGAAAATGAAAAATTAAAGGGGACGCAGCTATCATATGCATTGAAGTGCACGTGATGTGTACCTTTAAGATTTCATTGATCAATCATGTCATTTTTAGTCACTTTCAAACACATTATTGAATTTCCCTTATTTCCCTGTACCCATTCCACGTGGTAATGTTGGCATCCTTACCAGTATACTGGTACTTTGCTTCACTAATCCAAATACATAATCCAATAAAAAATAGGCATGCGTGGTGCTATAAGTGTAAAAGGGCTAATGGATTAGTTGGCACTAACACTAAAAGAGTTAAGCAAATGCAATAATTTGGTTTATAAAAAGGGATAAATGACATTGTAATATGCTTGTGCTTTTTCTCAACTGTTTCAACTATTCCCTGTTTTGTCAGTACAAACAAAGACTTTGGCTTCTGCTGCTGTATTACCAGCCACACACCAGTCCAGGTCGGAAGGGCCCTTTCTAAACTATTTTGAACTGGCACGAGGAGACAGGAACGTATCGGGTCATGTTGGGTCATGTTGGGTCATGTGACTCTGTGGTGAAACCAAACCAAGGCTGCGGAGAGAAAGCTGCTGGAAAGATGAGAGGCAAGGGGGGGCGGGGGGTTTGTATGTTTGTATATATGCATGTATGTGAGCATGGATGTCTAAGTATAAGTGTGTGTGACCATGGATGTGTAATTGTGTGTGTGACTATGGATGTGTTATTATGTGTGTGTGAGCATGTGTGTATAGGTGGGGTGAGATGGAGTGAGTATTAGAATGAATGTGTATGTGTTTGTTAGAGAGTACATCTAAAACCCCTAAAATATTTATGATACTTACATATAACTTCAAAAAAGGCCTTCAAGAACTCAGAGATCTCTTCATGGCCATTAACAACTTGTTGGAGTGGTGTTGGTGTACATGTATGAATTATGTGCTTCCTTATGTGCAGTAATATTAGGTCAAATATGCAAAGGCTGTACAGTATGCAGGCAGCTGCATAGCCCCATCCATCAGATGCCCCATACTGCTAATTGCACTATATGCATGTGTATTTTGAAATATGTAGGGAACCAGCTGCAATAATAAACAGTTGGTATTGCAAACCACACACTCCCAGCCTTTCTGCTTCATTTGAGTGTGATGGAGGTCAGACTAGGTGCAGATCTATAGAAATTGGAAAATAACCTTATATCAGAGAGGTCACATTTGTTTCCAGCAATCGCCATCACAATGTTCTCAGGTCCATGTTCTTTTAATTCTTTCACCCATTTCTTCAGTGTATGGAATGAGTCCTGTGTTCCGAAAGAAAATAAGTGTGAAACCTATACAGTACTACATGCTAATCAAATCCATATATTTACACATAGAAATCCTAAAAGCACATTTTTTCCAGATAACACACCACCAGATACAACATGCATTTGGGAAACACACCCAAATCTGTGCTTATATCGAACTCCTAGACAATATGGACCTTGTGAAAAATGAGACCTATTTAGGGTCATCTTTAAATACGAAGGGGTTTGGGGTAACTCCTTCCATGGGCTTCTTCCCAAGTCTCTGTGCTGCTGGCTGATGAGTATCATATCCTGACTCAGTTTTTTTATCGCTACACCTAATTCGCTGCTAAACACTGTAAAAGACACTTAAAGACACTGCTCTTATATACAGTAAATTACATTAGCAACATTGCAATAAATGTCTGTTGGATTTTAACTTTCCATTAAACACCCCTTCCACTTGTACGCAGTGTGCAAGTAACGTAATGTGTTTTTTATTCTTAAAACATTAATAATATATAGACGGTTGCTTATATAGTCTCATCATGTATTACAATTTCCAGTAATGTATGACAGCATATTGGAAAACATCCATCTGCATGATCTCAAAGCCATATCTGGTTGTGGGAAACAGAGGCGTTGAAAGTAGTACCTGTTTCGTGATGTCATATACAATAACTGCAGCAGCCGATCCTCTATAATACATAGGTGCCAGTGAGTGGAACTGTCAAAAAAGAAAGACATAAATACTGTTTTTTTCTGTAAAATTATGAACAAAAATAGGTCATCTGCATTTAAATTCACAATTCATTTTGTTGTTTCTCTAACATATGGCAGCTGTATAATAGACCCCCGTTACAAATACTGACTATACTGATCATCAGGGACAGCTAATAAGAGTGGATCCCAAATACAAGGAATGCAAAAGGATAATTAATCTGTAGAACACGTTATGGTCACAAGTTATTATTATAGTTATTTATTATAGACATTTAAGCTGATTTAGCGTCAGTCCCTGCTGAACACCACACTAACTTGATTCTTTATGGTAATGCTAATAAAGTCCTTCCCAGCATGACCAGTTGGATGGTTAAGACTGAGCCATTGTATTGTTTACCACAAAGCAGTATGATAAATTCTATTTTGAATTGGCTTTAATTTGTCTTTGAAATAAAGGTTGTATAGAGTTCTGAAATGCAGATTTATGAACTTTGTGCACAAGCAAAGTGTGATTTAAGTTAAAAATCCAAGGTGCTTTAGCCACGTGAGTGAAGATGGTGAGAGATGCCTGTGCCATTGTAAGGCCATAAAGGAACACTTCTTCTTCTTTTGGTGCCACACTCCGTGAAGTAGCCCCTTATCTCGCTCTCTGGTAAGACCATGGATGGATATTCTTGGTCCTTCTCCAACATTGCCCTGCCAAAAAGTTGAGTCTTCAGGGACCCGGTTCTACTGTGGTATTTCCACTTCCAGTGAACAAACTCCATCAAGCAAAAAGGGATGCCAGAGTTGCACAAAAACAATTTGTGAACACAAAAAAGTACCATCATGGCACCTGTCTATGACTATTTCAATAAATACGTAACAATCATGATCAGCCATGGCGCTGGTCAGCGTAGAAAATAAAAAATCCTTGCAAAGGAAGGGTCCTCATGGTTAGGGTATGCCTACTGGCCTAATCGACCTGTGTGTACCAGGGGGTACCTTACACCAAATACCACTGGTGATGATCACCTTAGGCTTCCTTGGATCCTCAGCCTTAAGGGGAGATAATCAAGCTTTCCTCTTCTCACAGATACTCACCTGAAACTTTGTACACAAGGAGAGTGCCAATATTTATTTTGGCATTCATTAATATTACTGCTGATATTTTTGTACCATACATTAAGCTGTACACTCACAACAAATTCAAAATAAATATATATATATATATATATATATATATATATATATATATATATATAAAATATAAAAATAAATATATAAATAGAAATTGTTTAAAATTGTAATACGGTAATTATTTGTTATTGTTTACTAAAAACCTAATACTGGAATGTAAAGTCATGGTGGTGCTTATATAAAAACATTTGCATTGCTGATGAAAAAATTCTACATTTTTCTGATAAAAATTATCCCATGAAATCTATAGTATTCATCAGTTTGTCATCAGCATACCTGGGAACTTCTCAGCTCCAGCTACCCGGAGCCTTTCCTTGCGGGACGCCGCCAGGACTGCACACTGACGTCAGTGGGCGGTCCAGCTGACGTTGGTGGGCGGTCCTGCTGACGGAAAACACCCCCATTTCAAGGAAAAAATGGGCAGGGCGTGTCAACACCCCACGACCCGGAGGATTTGGGTCTTGACTCGGAGGAGCAGCGCTCACCCGTCAATCTCCGGGTCAAACCCTGAGAGTTCCCAGGTATGGTCATCAGCCTTCACAATTTTATGATACGTTTATTCTCAATTGGAATAAATATGGCCCTCCTGAAAAGGTCATATGTCATGTTATATTACCTTGATTATTTAACAGGGTCTTATACCCAGGAACCCACTACGCTTCATCAGGAGTCTCCAGGTGAAGAACTGCTTCATTGGGTCTTCTCTTAAATCTAGGGGTTGAGGAGCAGCATTTGGTCACATCTGTTACCAGCCAATGTCCTGCCTACTGTGGTTAGCCTTACCCCCTGGTCTCCACAAGTACGGGAGATGGGAAGCTATGGGCAGCCAACTCTGGGAAGTTCCCAGGTGTGGGCTTATGCTTAAAACATATATATGTGTGGGCTGTGTGAGATTCTTATACATGTTCATATGCGTGATAGTAGTTATAACGATACTAGAATCACTTGGGTAAGCAGACCTTGTGTGTCAACACCCATTTGTACCAATTGTAACTCCCATGGAGGACCTATAGGTGTCTTTTAAAGTGACGAATGGAAGAGAGATTCACGCTTACAGTGATATCTTGTCATTCATTATGACTGCGTTACTAAAAAAAAAAGTATTTTTTGCTGTATATACTAGTTTTATACATTTTTGTATGATTGCAAATGTATCACATACTACTGTTATCACCTTTATATATTGTTTTGCTTGAATTTCTACAGTTCCTTTCTGTTCCATCGTTTTATAAACAGCTATGCAAATAGCTGATTAATTGAACTCTTCTCTAATTGTTACTTTTTGTTAATGTTGATTTCATACTGTGGATTGCAAATGTAATAGGATATTAGGAACTGGGATACAGCAAAGGGGAATATTTTATTAAGCAAAATGTGTAGCCTTGGGCATTACTTGCCATTTAATCTTAATCAGAACCTATAATCAAAGATTCTTTAAATTCACATTAAAAAAATTAAAATGGGGCTATTTATAACCCAAAAGAGATAGTTGATAAGGCAGTTTAGAAATTAATGGCCGCAAGCATTGTTTTAATGGCAAAATAGCACAGTAATTTGTTTCGATCCTGACAATCATATGAAACATTTTATCTAGTTATGCCGGGATCAAATTACTAAAAGCCCCTTTGAAACACCACGGTCCATCTGATTTTCTTCAAGCAGACAAATTTTAATCCGGTAATGGATAGTCTTTTGCTAATACTATAATGTAAAGCAACAGTGGTGCATATAGTAAAGAACATTGATATTTCAGATGGGAAAATGCTTGATTACACACAGAAGTATTGGCCAAAAATAATTAACCAGGATAAAATGTTTCACTGGTTTTATCTCCTGCATTGAATCCAGCCAATGTTGTTTTGATGCACTGGTGGTTGATTAGAAGCCAACTCCAAGGATAGCAAGGTTTACAAGATCATATATGTCATATGGCGCCATATACCACCATATACCATATACCATATACCACCCAGAACTTTTTCGAATATGCATATGAGCATATCTATGTTTTTGACTAGCCGTTTGGCTTTAATCATAGGGTAAAAACTTCTATCCTACTGATGTAGCCAACAAGCGCCTTTTTGTCTTTTCCTTTCCTATGTTTATTTTTTCTTATAGAAAACAATTTAGATATTTACTCTAGTGCTTTTAACACTTTTATTATTGCTATACACTGAAAATAAATAATTACGATCCTGTATAATAAAAGAGGGCCTGGCTTGATTGCCGCATAGATCTGACATGATGTCACCCCAAGTTAGAGCATCAGGCAATTGTCACCTTAAGTATGTCACTTAATTTTACAGAGTTTCTGCCAGAAAAGTCAATTGCTAAGCTCTTTTTGGCAATAACTTATTCTGAATGATGTTTTCCATCTGTTCACGTGGTAATGTCTTCATGAATAACTGATTATGTTATGATTACGCTATGTAAGAAGTGACAAATGGAATTATTTCCAAGTCAAGAAGGAGGAAGAACAGGGATTTTAGTTCCCCTGGCAAAGAGCAGGGCAAGGTACACCTCGGAGCAACTTGGCCTGGGGAGACCAATGGCTTCGGCGTCAAGAGTTAAAGGTCAGTATGGGTGACTCTACTGGTCACCGGCAGGGAGTTCCTTTGGCATCAACCAATAAAGTGAGCCCCCTGATGGCGACCAATAGAGACACTCTTATGGACCTTTAAAATCATGGCGCCAAAGCTGAAGCCACAGGGAGCCCCACAGGGGCAGCCTCTCCCCCCATTCTTCCAATCAGGGGAAAGGGTGTGTACTGAGGCTCCGCCCTTTCGCAAAAAACACTCTGGGAGGCCTAGATAACGCAGCAGATATTGGGGAGAATCGGACCAAGAAAGAAGAAAAAAAGGTAAAGAACAGAAGAGGCAAGTTGGTAGACATTCACAGAAAGTGTGAAAAAGAGTGAAGGAGTATGAAAACGAGTGAGTAAGAGTGTGAGAGAGTGAATAAGGGTGAGTGACAACTAAGTATGCAAAAACCATTACTATTAAAAAAAAATAGCACAATATTTTTGTAAACATTTGTAAACTCTATTAGCATACCTGGGAACTCTCTGGGTTTGACCCTGAGATCTCCGGGTGAAGCACTGCTTCTCTGGGTCAGGGGAGCTGGGTCTTGACACGCCCCGCTTCCCGCCCTTTTTCCCTTGAAATGGGGGTGTTTCCTGCTGATATGAGTGGGAACATCCACCAACGTCAGCGGGACCGCCCATCGATGTTAGTGGGACCGCCCACCGATGTTAGTGGGACCACCCAGTGACATCACAGGACCGCCCATTGACGTCACAGGACTGCGTCCCGCAAGGGAATGCTCTGGGTAGCCAGAGTGAAGAAGTTCCCAGGTATGTCTATTAGTAGTAATAAGCACAAAATGTTGAGAGTTCCCCTTTAAAGATGTAGGGTTCCTATGGAAGCTTTTCTGAGTGTTCTATAGCAAGTCTACATGTAACCTCAGAATGTCTAGACCAAGAAGGACGTTTCCATAATGACTGCATTCTTTTTGTTTATGAACCTTTAATAGATTACCCGTACATTCTTGTTCTGAAGATGTTTTTGACAGGACCAGATGGAGAATGTGGCCGGCAAGATGTGATTGTTTTTTGCCATATTGCAACCCAGGGATCATTAAAATATCAATCACATCCATATACAGTATTGTCAATCTGTATAAAATATACAGGTTTCCTCCTCATTCACCAGATGGCATATGAGCCACAACTCAACCCTGGGAACTCAAGGTTCAGATCCGGCAGAATCCATTGCAAACATGGTAGTAATTTTAGGCACCTTTTAATACAAATGAATGATTATAAGACTTAATTTGCTATAGCTTTGCATTTTATATTCAACAATAATAATATTTTACCCCAGCACTTTTTGTTGGCATCAGCAGGATATATTTGGGGCCAAAACTATAGATTTTAATCACAGGTAAATCCATATGTAGCGCTATGTTTATAGCATGCCACACCTATGTCCAGCCACCAAGTGGCACACCACTAATATGACAGAATATCATCAGAAATACAGATTTTAAGATTCCATTTTTAATTTTATACTTATACAAAAATGAAATCATCAACCACAATTTAATATGCCACCTAAAAAAGAAACCTTAATTACTGAACAATGGGTTAAACACTATACCAACTACAGATTTAGAATCATACTTTGTGGCTAATTTGACAGTTGAGGTTGCCATGCAAACTTAAAAGGATATGGGTGCAAATATTGCTACGGACAGGGTTCTTCTTTCTAAGAAACTTATCAACAAATTATATAGGCTTGTATTTGATATACTGCACAAAAATCACTGAAAAGTGTGTAGACTGTGATTTTGGAGTTCACTAAATTGGTGGACGTATTTCTTTCCACCATTTATTGTAGGTAAAAGATTCTACACAAGTTTCTAAAACCACAGAAAACATAATAGCGGGACAAGGCATGCACTAACCATCTGTTTATAATTCACAAGCTGGTCCACAAACTCTTTGCGTGCCAGAGGAATGAACAAAATGTTGTTTTGCAATGGCTTTACACATAATGGTATGCAGACAAGTCCTTATGAGCTTAGGATGCTGCTACACGAAGAGAACCTGGTGAAGCACAAAGTAAGTTTTAGGTCAACATGACCTCTTCAAGGCACAAGAAAGAGTGTTAGATTCACAGCTGCTCACAACATGGCTCTAACCCATCTCTTCAGTTTAGGGTTACCATATCATCGTTTGTACATCTATAGTGCTATTCAGCAGTATGCCACTTTATCAGGTACACCTTGCTAGTACCGAGTTGGACCCACTTTTGCCTTCAGAACTGCCTTCATTCTTCGTGGCATACTTTCTACAAGGTGCTGGAAACATTTCTCAGAGATTTTGGTCCATATGGACATGATGGCATCACACATTTGCTGCAGATTTTTCGCATCTCCCGTTTCACCACATCTCAAAGGTGCTCTATTGGATTGAGATCTGGTGACTGTGGAGGCCATTGGAGTTCAGGGAACCCATTGTTACGTTCAAGAAACTAGTTTGAGATGATTTGAGCTTTTTGACATGGTGCATTATCCTGCTGGAAGTAGCCATCAGACGATCGGTACACTGTGGTCATAAAGGGATGGACTTGGTCAGGAACAATACTCAGGTAGGCTATCGCGTTTAAACAATGCTCAATTAGTACTAAGGGGCCCAAAGTGTGCCAAGAAAACGTCCCCCACACCATTACACCATCAGCAGCCTGAACCTTTGATACAAGGCAGGATGGATCCATGCTTTCATGTTGTTATGCCAAAGTCTGACCCTGCTATCTGAACGTTCTAGCTGGAATTGAGACTCATCAGACCAGGCAACCTTATTCCAGTCTTCCAGTCTTCGAATTTTGGTGGGCCTGAGCGAACTGTAGCTTCAGTTTCCTGTTTTTAGCTAGCAAGAGCTGCTGTAGCCCATCTGCCAACAAGGCATAAGGCATTTTCGTCCACACAACTGACGCTCACTGAATATTTTCTTTTTTTCGGACCATTCTCTGTAAACCCTAGAGATGGTTGTGCGTGAAAATCCCAGTAGATTAGCAGTTTCCGAACTACTCAGACCAGCCTGTCTGGCACTAACAACCATGCCACGTTCAAAGTCACTTAAATCCCCTTTCTTCCATATTCTGATGCTCGGTTTGAACTTCAGCAAGTTGTCTTGACCACATCTACATGCCTAAATGGATTGAGTTGCTGCCATGTGATTGGCTGATTAGCTATTTGTGTTAACAAGCAATTTAACAGGTGTACCTAATAAAGTGGCCAGTGTGCGTATGTGGAACTCAAATATGAAACTCAATTACTTACTAAAATATATACTTGCACACTGCACGAGGAAACTCTCTTTTCTCGCCCATGTTCCTGATTTTCCTGGGTGGAGTTTCTTCGCACAAGCAGAAGTGTCAAAGACAGGCTGTTTAGGGGCAGAGATGGCACAGGCTAGCTGTTTGGGGGCAGGTATGGCACAGACAAGCTGTTTAGGGGCAGAAATGGCACAGGGAGGCTGTTCAGAAGCAGAGGTGGAACAGGCAGCCTGTTTAGGGGGCAGGTATGGCACAGACAGGCTGTTTAATGGGCAGGTATGGCACAGACAGGCTGTTGGGGCAAAGATGGCACAGACAAGCTGCTTGAGGCAAAAGTGGCACTGTGGGATCATGTTGCTTGTGAAGTTAGGGTGCCCCAGGGCAGCTTTTACACCAGGGTCCTGTGGTTTCTGGTCATATCACTGGTATGGCTGGTGGGCACATGAGCTTGAGTACGCAATAAAATACATGGGGTTGGTGTCCAAATATTTTCATTCCCAATCTGGCCCTGCATATGCTCTGCTACCTTGCAGATGGAGAACAGAAAATGGAACCAGCCAGGCAATGGCCAGTAGAATCTATGACCAGGCTCTTTTATGTGAAACACTGCTGGTCACATTCTTCCTGGAGTATGCCACCTTACTGATCTCTGGTCAAACTTCACCCAGAGTATTGGAGGCCCCATCTACAAAAGCATATTAACAACCTGGAGAGGGTTCAGATGAGGGCTGCTAAAATGGTGAATGTTTTGCAAGATTATAATTATAGGAAAAACTATGATCTCTCAAAATTGGAAAGGAGGAGAAAACGAGGAGACTGGAAAAAACACTTAAACACATAAGGCATTTACCAAACTACAAGAGTAGTGTATGCATTTTTGTTATGTGCAGATTGAGAGAATTGTATAGTGTCTGCTTTATATAAAGCATGATACATGATATTCTGAATATTCTTTCATACTTATATTTTGTAAAGGCAAAAAAATACTATTCAAACACAAAATCTTTATTAAACACAGAAAAGTGATATATTAATTAACTGATGGGTAAACTAAACTGGCAATCAATGTTTATAGTACGGTAGCTTATATACTTACGCGTTCCTGACCAGCAGTATCCCAGATGAGAAATTTATGTAGTTCACTACCGCAAGGCACCGTTTTTGTCATAAATGATGCTCTGTAAACATGGAAAATACAATAATATATCAAGTGGATGCATTGTATGCCCAAACAGACCCCAAGAATTAATAATATCCAATGACAACTGGCAAGTTGAGTATATAATTGGTATAGCTGACGCCATTTGGCCTCCATGGACAGCCAAGCAAGTCCCAGAGAAGTAGCATTTTTACTTCTCAATTCAGGAACATAAAAGAACCATCGATGGTAGCTCCCTTAACATTGCCAGTAGGAACAAGAGCAAGCCAGACTGCTTAGAATGCCAATATAAACAATATTTGTAGAGTCCATGTCAAATAGTCTACCTCTAACAGGCTTATCTTCCATGACATCCCTAGCAGTTAGCTGTGGTTATGCAACCTAGTGCTGTGCTAGTTAAGCTGCACCTTACCCCATAAAAATACTATTAAAAAATAATGAACCCATATCCATGGCTACTCCAGTCCTTGAGAGCCAAAAACAGGTCAGGAATTCTATGTATTCTTGTCGAACTACAAATATAAATAAATATTTAATCATGATGCTCCTTCCATGTCTCTTTTCTTTAATGTTCCTAATAAGGTGGGCTTAAAGGAGCAGTAATGCCCGCTTTTTTATTTCCATGGATCACTGCAAACACAGTTTGCGTTGTTAATCCCAAATAAAATGAAACAAGCAATGTTTCACTTAGAAAGACCTCTCGCTTACAACAGCCAAGAACCTGGGGTTGTAAGTTAAACAAAAGAACAGTTATTTATGTTTAAAACAAATTACATGACTGGTCCTGCTATTACATATTTGAATTCATCAGATTCATCCCAAATGTGTTCAGTGGGGTTAAGGTCAGGGCTGTGCACAGGCCGCCAGAGTTCCTCCACAGCAAACTTATCAAACTATGTCTTTATGGACTTTGCTTGGTGCACAGGGGCACAGTCATGCTGTGTTTGGCACCTGGGGCAGATCCTGTATGTGGTACCTCTCCCACACACACACACCACACATTAAAACAGCATAACTACTATCATTATATACTGAGGCAGACATCACAGTGGAACAGCATAACTACTATCACTATATACTGAGTCAGACATTGACAGAGGTACAGCATAACTGCTATCATTATATACTGAGACAGACATTGACAGAGGTCCAGCATAACTACTATCACTATATACTGAGCCAGACATTGACGGTGGTATATAGTGATAGAAGTTATGCTGTACCACCGTCAACTAGATTGTAAGCTTGCATTATTGTCCGTAAGCTTGCACACCTCCCCCATGCCCCCCAAGTACTCTACTGCCTTCCCCAAACTGTTCCCACAAAGTTGGAAGCAATTATCTAAAATGTCTTTGTATGCTGTAGCCTTACCATTAACCTTCACTGGAAATGAGAGGCCCACCCCAACCCCTCAAAAACAGCCCCAGACCATTATCCCTCCTCCATCTGCCAAACACAGATTCAGACATCAGACTTGAGAAGCATGATTCATCATTCCAAAGAACGCATGGAAGTCCAGTGGTGGTGTGCCCTTGCTTTACCCTTTGCCCACCTTGTTTATTGTAAGTGTAATCTTAACTTTACAGGGAGTACATTTTTTAAAGCTGTTCTTCTTTCAATTCTCCCTGAAATATTTGTCTTCCTCTGCAGGAACCCTGGGTCTGAATGGCTGAACTGCAAACCAGCAGACCTAACATGGTAAGCAGAACTAGGTGTTGGGTTCAAGCCGACATCAGATCACCCAGCCCAAGCAAGCTTCGAGAACAGAAACTTTTGTAAATATGTAAACTGCTTTGACAAAGTTCACATTCTACATTCTTCACCTTAAGCTTAAGATATTTTAAGGTTTAGCGTCATTTTACAGAGCATGCCATGTTCTGCACATGTATTATGGATACACTATCAATGGGTAATTTAATGAAACAACTCTGTAATTCACAGCAAGAAGAATTGAAGATACAGTTTGTAGTTCACTTACCCAATCGTAGGACTGATATTGTGATCAAAATGATCTTGGACAAATCGGCAAACTATACTTGATTTCCCAACCCCCGTGTCCTGTAAAACATAGTAGTTTAGGTGGTTTAACTAGAAAAACAAACATCACATTAAAAAAATCAAATCCAACAATTTTTTAATTATTAACAGCATAATACATAATACTGCAATCTGACATATAGAAAAACAACCAACAATCGTATTCATCAGTCTCAGGCTATACTATCACTTTCCTG
This sequence comes from Spea bombifrons, assembly GCF_027358695.1. Classification (NCBI taxonomy): domain Eukaryota; kingdom Metazoa; phylum Chordata; class Amphibia; order Anura; family Pelobatidae; genus Spea; species Spea bombifrons. Next base: position 75,465,140 of record NC_071091.1, read on the forward strand.
GAAATATGACAAATATTATTATGTTATGTTATTATTACATTATATATGTGTGTTATTACATTATATTTACGGATAGGTAAGATGCTTTCTTTCGTAGATCACACATGTTGACTTTTCAAGGCATGCATATAATTTGACTTAACTTTGCCCTAACACAAAAGCCAACAATAACTTTGAAACACCCACTATTCTGAATAAAACCAAGTTTATGTTTACTCATTTATTCAGATTGGAAGGAAGATGTGCATATTGCTTTGCATCATTACATTATTTTTACAAATTAACTATTTAAAAAAAAAATTAGGATGCATTATTCTATTGTTATGCTAATATTTAACTTGGGTCTCTGACACAGAAATAATTCATTACCTGTAGCTGGGCTGTTATGAGATTTATTTTTGAATACGCAAACTATCAAAAATAACAGTGTTTAATGTATTTTTAGAAGGCAGAACTGTAAGGCCCAAAAAGTTGAGTGACCCTGTTTCCAGAGCTCATATATCACGGAATTCATAACAGATGATCATAGAAGTTACGGTATGTGTTCTTTAATCAGCAGAAGGTTGTGGAGCAATTAGGGTCATCCCAGCACAAAAAAAATATGAAAGTCCTTAAATGTGCCTTAATAGTTGTAATATGACTGCAATACATGTCCTGATACACACAAGCATTTATAGGGTGATTTAGAAACAGGTAGGTTTTATTAAAGGTGTTGTTCCACTTAGGGAAAAAAATTGATCTTGTACAACCAAGCCCCATTATTCAACCGATAGGGGGCGAGTTTTGTTGGCTTGGAACTCCACAAAGCCAATTGGTCTGAACAGATGATGTCCCCAATGACACCAAGCATTAACGAGTGAGGACTACATTTATTTCTATATCAATATGAGTTATATGGATTTCATTTCCACCATTTGTTCCCCCTCGGCGAGCCCCCTCTGGGAGCATCTCTCCTTCCTGCACACAACACTATCCAGTAGGCCTCTCAACTGCACAAACACAACACTAAGCACAAGACCTTTTTAGCATGCTAATTCCCAGAATGACAAGGCCTTCATATGTAGGCAGGTTATTGTTTTACAACAAAACAGGGTTATGTATACTAATGACATATTTAAACAAAGGATGATAGTTGTGTTCACCGGAGCTTACAGTTTAATGAATGCTGTTAGTGTGCACTGCAATGTACATATGTACATTGTTAAAGTGCCATCAACCTGCCTATTGCTGGCATTAATGATAATGCCCATTGTAATTGGATATCTGTGGCTTCCAGAGATGCGATAGATACAAGACTATTTTCCTGTCTTTCTATGGAAAAAATAATGAAAAATATCCATATAATAAAGCCACATTCATGGTTGGTACAGTGTGTGTAGGCAAATTGGCAGGGCCATTGAAACAATTAAAAATGTATTTAAGGTAGGCAAACAGGCTGAGTAATATCTTTGCAGTGAAGGATTTGTAATGACTTTTATTTATTAAGTCATTTTATTTATAGTCTTATGAAAATGGTATTCATCATATACACTTCTCCAAAAGGAAAGACACAATTATCTGCAAAAAACTGAAAAGGCATTCACTCTAGACCTTCCGAGGATGTGTACTGTATACTTACATATTTCCTATTTGTACACACAATAGAAACAGCTAAGGGCTTCCTAAAATATACACACACAGGAAATTCTTGTTCCTCTTCTTACACATTATTCTGTAGTTTATGAAAGTTTTTAAAAGTAGTCATTCAAATCCAAAGCCGCCAAACACTATAAGGTGAGCATTAGGGTCAAAGGGTCATTAGAGTCCATAGGGACAAAGACAACTACATACAGGATGGTGAGTTAGGTAAGTGGGGTTTATTCACTAATTCACTTATTCTTTAACTGAAACAAGGACAGAGGTTAAAAGCCAGTGAGGGGGAGGGCAGAACAGACAAAAAGCATGCCTGACATTATAATTCTTCTTCACTGACTGCACTAAGTTCTTGTTTGGCTACACTAGAATATCAGGAATAATTATTCACATGTGATATTGCAAAATCTCCTCCTCCCTTGTTTTCCCAATGAACGTTGTATGATAATAAGCGGACTTCAATTCATCTTATGGGATGTTTGTGTCCCATAAAATAAACAGCTCCAGCTATAGAACATAAACAAAAGTTTTAGGATGTCCTAATTTTCTGCGAGCAAGTTATTTATGCATTGTAAAGTGATCAGTCTAGAACTGGGGTAGTGAATGTGTAGCTGTCCAGCTGTTGCTGAACTAAAGGTCTCATGGTCCTGAATCAGCCCTACACTCAGAGCTGATGACCTTCTGTTTTTTACCTGGAGATTCTCCTGTTTGCTTTTAGAGGAAACACAATTAAACTCTATTAAATATATTGTTGCTTGTGAGGCTCAGGCTACTATGCAAATGTACCACAGTGTGCTTGGAAACCAGATGTAAACACCCAGATGAGACAGAGTGACCAGTTACCAGCTTTTTATAATGGTTATGGGCTACCTGGGTTTTATGGCAGCTCTACTTCAACAACAGCTGGAGAACCACTCATTGGCAACCAAAGACTGGCTGTATGGCATATAATCATGTCTTAAACGTTCTATGTGTGCATTTGTTTTGGCCATTTCTTGACTCATTTTTAGACATTACAATTTGGGCCAGTTTTGTAACATTTAAATTAGCGATATTGCAATTGATCTGCATTTTTTCAGCCTCTTTGGTGTGATGGACCATACCTGACCTTTGTCGAGTCTTAAGACTTAGTGGGTGAATTAATCGACATTCAATGTACGTTGGATTGAGAAAGCTTCAAACACTACCTTTGGATATCTGGTGGCAAAAATTGGAATCTATGGCTCACTATAACATACCACTCAACATTTCAAATGACAAAAGAGCGTCCAATTAGGCTTTAGATGAAGAATGTGACGGAACCCTCCATCATTGGGGCCACTGGAGAGGCCTGAGAGCCAGCCTCCTCCCTAATGACTATGGGCCCTGGCTTTGTAAAGCTTTATGTGTCTACCCCCAGAAGTATATCATCCCATCACTTGCTGAGGGGTTTATATCTGGTAGACAGCCAGGATATGCAACCAGGGACTGACCGCCATTCTTTTAGTTTAATGTCAGTCCCCCCCACCCCATGGTGCACTACTATGTTGTATAAATCAGCCCCCCCCTATGGTGTACTATATGTTGTTTAAGTCAGTCCCCACCCCAGTTCCTCCACTACATTTACACCGGCCAAGCCATCCCTGGAACTGATTATAGTGGAGGTTGGTCCCAGGCTAAGGGAGCACAAGTCAGCAGAGGTAGTCGGTCAGACTATCTAGCTACGTGACAAAGAATACTCATTTTATATACACTATGTAATATATGAACACATTTTCTGCTAAATTACATACTGTAGGAGGATGGACTCTTGGGATGATGACATGATTTCACACTGCCAGTAGAAAGAGGTTTAATGTTAAGTACTGCTCTGATAATGCACTATGTATGTTTTGGAACCAATATCTATTTTGTAAACATTTTATGTCTAATCTCTATTCTATAAGTAGGAATAGTGATATAAAGAACACTAATGCAACGGAGGTACTATCATGTAAGCAGGTTATCCAACAGCTTATGGTCCCCATTGGTCTTTGTCCCCTGACAGGATGTGGTAGGGGACTTCTCATAGTAAAATTATAATAATTGCATAATATGTATATGATCTCAAGCCTATGATATATATTATTGCATTTGTTAGTCTATGTATACTTATTCATTTCATTACTTATGTTAGTTATCTGGTTCTCTCCCCAAATGTATTTGCCTTGGGCATCGGAAAACTTACAGCCTCTACTCTTACATAGATGTTTGCCAAAGGAGACTGGCACTCTCTTATAGCAATCTTTGGTGAATCAGGTAGGGATCTGAGGGCAATGCTTTTCAGGGGTCCTGCTATTAGTATATCTCAGTGCTATCATCATACCGGGACCTTCCCGGTACAGGCTACCCAGGGCTTGACCCAGAGCCAAACCTGGAACGTTCCCGGGTATGGTTATCACATAAAAAAAAGTATTTATCCCAAAAAGGGTAAAGAAAATCATGCTGATCCACAATTTAAGTAACTTTTAACCTAGAATTTCTATGGGGGCAGGGATTGCATTTCCTAATTTATGCATTCCTGTTGTACCTGGATCATAATGTCTGTATGACTAGTCTGCCTCTTATATGACTCCACTAATAGTGCCTTCCCTTTTGCGATACTGTAAACTGTAAAGAATTATGTGCATCTGTTAGAGCTATATAAGTAAAATATAGTACAAATACATAAATACATACTTAATGCATTCTAGCTTTCCATTGTGTTAGCTTTGTTATTAACTACTATTTTCCCTTTAAGGTATCCTTTTAAACAGCTCTTTCTCAATATCCTTCTTTATATTATTGAGCATTCCACATGGCATTCTGGGATTTGTAGTCCTGCTTTGTGTCTCACAAAACGCAGAAGAATGTAGGAAACAAAAAGGAAAATAGAAACAAAAACTTGTTCACCGGAAATTGGTGGAAGTTTGGAAGAATAATGTGATGAATTTTCTATGCCCAAACTCCTGGTACAGTTTCTTTATGATATTAGCATCCTTCCTCATGCAGACCTTAAAAAAAAGAGCACAGAAAGCACTTACCCCAAGAAGACAAACTTTCAGCTCACGAATAGCCATCCTTTAAAAGCAGTTTTGTTTCTCACAACACATCATCAACAGACAAGGGCTTCACACAGATCTCCCCCAGCTCTGCTTCAGTACGCTCTTGTGGATTGCATGCAAATAATATCCTGACTTAACAAAAAAAGGGGAAAAATAGGGGGGAGAGAGAGAGAGAGAGGAGGTTTTAATTCCTCCAAAACAAACGGAAACCAGTCTGGGCTATTTATGGGCAGCCTATCACATGGCGTGCACACAGCTACTCATTTGCTGGTTTCGTAATCCTTCAAAAATGCGGCATATTGCACAGAAAAATCTTTAGTTTTTGCAAAGGGGTTGGAGGAGCGCGTATTGATATTTAACAAAGAAGAAGTAATAAATGCAACTTTTTTTCCAAAATTTTCTCTAAGCGAATTGTACAAAAGAAATGTAATGCAAAACTCCTTTTTTCTATAAAGGTGGAATTTTTGAAATTGCTTTTTTTTTAATCCCTTAACTATTGCGTAAATGCATTTAAATATTTTGACAAGACGGAAGTCATAGTCTTAAACTAGATGGTCAGGGGCTTATTTTTAATGGGAAGTGGATAAGTAAAGTAGCTTTCCTGCATAGGGTCACATTGAAGCATGCATCAAATAAGCACAACCTGTACATATGATAAGGACGAGGACCAAGTAAGGTTTTAGGCTTTACAAAGAGTGGGGGGAGATGGGCAGACTAAATGAGACAAAAGGCTGTTCTACTTATATCCATTGTACAGCGCTATGGAATGATTGCGCTATTTAAACCAATAAATGATAATAATATCTAAAAGTAGTATTTTTGTGTCATTGTCTTCATTTTTTGCTATGCCATCATTGGCTCCTAAATTCCACCTTCATTGTTACGTTACCCACAGACACAAATTTGGTTCTCGCATTACCCCACACTATCCAGCCACAATAATTCCGTTTTATTCAGGGTAGGTGTTACAACATGCGCGTGAGAATAGTTGTGGAAACTACAGTGGCTTCTAGCAACCTAAGCTGCCTGGAAGATCGATTGAGTTTGAGCTTGGGTGCAGACAATGCCTTTGATCAAGCGCCCTGGCCAAATTTTGCTACCATGAAGCCTCTTTTGTCTAGTTAACTGCAATCTCTATACTTCCACAAACCACATTAACCACAAATGTTCAAAGGGGTGAGGCAGGGATATCTGCAGTCTCTGATACTTATTAACATTGAATTGATTACCTGGGTACCCAAATCCCCAAACCCAATTATATTCACTTATTATCTCATCTACCATAACTTCTGTGCCAGCTGACATAAAGCCTTGGGTATCGATGTCACTTACCTTGTCAGGAAGAGTTCTACAGCTACGCCTAGGTCTGAATTGACAATAATCGTCTTTTCAGTCTTTTCTTAAAAATCGCGTTTTCCAGTTGGGTGAGGCTTCGATCATAGAGCCTATGTCACTCCACACTTGATGGGCATTTGCCAGGCTTTTGTCCTGAGGGGAGAGGTTACTACATATCTTACTCAACTTATGTTGACTCCCATTATACCTACTCATGGTATGGCGATACTTGAAACGGGCACCCACTAAGAAATGTGCCAAAACATATTCAAACAGTATTAATAACTGCACAGAAGATGATCAATGGAACCATTCTGAACCTACAATTGGGCTGTTACATAGTAAACTCTTCTGTGTTCCAAATGGCTTGGCTAGATGCTAACTTACGGAAAGAGACACCTACAGGCTCCTTTTAAAACTCTTGTAACCATTTATGAAGCTTCAACCTAGAACCATACAACAAGGCTTATAATCAATGTTTCAACACACCTGGTATTGTACCAGAGTCATTGTAGGAGAGAATCACATGATGGCACCCATCAGCTTGGTGCTCTAGACAGACTCCTTGTTTGCCTATAAGGTAGAACTGGCCTTGAAATAGACTCCCATTTCTTCCAATAATGACATTTTTATTAAAGGTTTTGTGTAATGACAAACATGTATTACACCCAAAAAAAGAGGAAATAACAAAGTTTGGGTACAGTCTCCATATAAAAAGTGTCATTGTGATTTTCCCTTAACTTCCTTTCTCCTTGTCTTTCCTTCACACATGCATATGATGTTATGCTATGCCACTAGGCCTAGACACATTGCCTTAGAAACTATGACGATATATCATGTTAAAAGTTAAACAATTACAACCAACTATGGCAAAGGTGATTGAAGAAAGAATGTACTACATCTGTGCTCGTGCTCCAGAACATGAAAAATACTTTCTTCTTTGTAAGACTTTAAGGCTGTTTTAATAAAACATATGCATTTGTAAGCGACAATGAAGAAAGTATAGTCCATTTGGAGAAAGGAAGTCAAGGAAAAACAGGATGTCCCCACAGCAGGTTTCCATACCCTACCCTTCTCATCTAACTAAAGAAAATAAACTGAAGTTGTCAACTGTGAATCATCTTTCCTTGTATGAGAGAAATTAACATTTTCTCTCTTATGGCTTTCTTTTGGAATATATCACCAAGAAACAAGAAATGTAATATGAATGTGATTAAATGATCATTCCGTGTCCCATCATATAATTATACATATACTGTAAACAAACATGTTTAGATTATAATATATTCAAGATGGCACACAATGGTCTTTTTTCTAATCATGCTTTTCTTTCTCTGAATGAGTTGTATACTTTATTTATTTGATGTTTTGTTATTTTTTTATTATTAAAGGGTATTAGAGTGCTAATGATTCAAGGCAATGAGAAAAATGTATATATATATATATATATATATATCCACTCAGATACAATGCCCATTAAAAAGATGCACTGCATCTCTACGGATGCCATATTCCACAGCGAGACCCATACCTAGACACAATACATCTATCTGGACAACGTGTAACAGGACGCATATGCCTACAGGTGACGTCCCCAGAAGCATAATTATTAAGAGATAGACCTCAAACGTCACTATAAAAACTGCTACTTACAATAAGCCATGTTTAGTTGTTCTTCCTAGTCATCTCTTTGGATTGTCTCCTTGTGTTTCGACCCAAATTGCTTGCTGTAATTGGTTAGTGATAAGGTATCACGTTGGCTTCAGTGTTAATTCATGTTTTCTTCAGTCCTTTAACTTGTTTAGAATAATTTAATTTACAGAAATATCTTAGATTTTAAGTGTGCAAAATCACATTTTGTAGATTTTAATGGGTAGATTCAGAGATCTTAAACATGAATTGATTTTTTTTTTCAGAGGTCCTCCTTATGATGAATTCAGTCATGACCACAAACATCTGTCTGGCCTGGGTCTGTTTATTTGTTCCACAATCCAAAACTACGATATTTCCATGGTATTGCAAAACACTAGATCTCGTTACTATTTTTGTATAGTCAAGGGACATTTAAATGTGTTTTTAGACCCTTTCTATTCATACTGTAAGCCATATTTTAACAAAGGTAATGATTAGACAACCCTGTATTTGAGGAGCTAAATAAAGGTTTCTGTGTATTGCCACATCTGGGAAGACATGGGTTAGTTCAGGATTTTACAAATATTTCATAGAACACAACAGTATTTCATATATTTAGATAGTTTCAAGACACTGTGCACAGTTAAGAATGAGCATTTAGCTATATGTCCTCTGTCTGTTTTAAATGAGCTTTAAATTTGGTTCCTCTACCCGTGACCTGTTCTCACATGCTGTAACTCCATTTGCTGAAAAAACAACCATAAAAATGTTATTCTATACACATTTAATCTGTTTTAATCTATTAATCTATTCTCATGTAATCTGCTGTGGCATCACGTATGTGGCATGTATAAATGCAAATCAGTAGCCCTTGAAGAGTTGGGACAAGTTATAAGGCTCTAAAAAGCAAAACAACTCAGCGTAGAAGTTAACTTGAAAAGACTACTAAGAAGGTTTTGTGTGTATGATTGTGCTGTATGAAGTCTATTTGTGTGAAATGATAGAGAGCTCAATTACTGTTTTCTAAGTGGAACGGCACCTTTAATAGTACATGAATGGTAAAAATGTTGGCTTAAACAGTAATTTTTTCTCTCGTTTATACGTCATGCGCCCTCTGGAGGCCTTACCTTGGCGTGGCAGCTTTATCCAGAGCCGCCATCCGTATGTTAAAGCAGGGCACCTACAACATGAGGTTCTGGGTGCAATCACCAGCACATACCGGTACTAGTATTACCAATACTAACTGTACTTTAATAGATAGAGTTGGTAGTAGTATTGCTGGTTAAGAAAAGCTTGTTGCAGAAGTGTAGCCTGCGAAATGCATCAGAAATCAATGGCATATGCTGTAAACCCCGTATAATACATTCCCCCCCTTTTTTTTTATAAAACCTGGTTGCAGGTGCCTTAAGATTTTTGTTTCTGATGCTAAAACAACAGCAGGTGCCTATTATTGGGTACTCACTGGCCACAGTGCAACAAAAAATAGAAGCCTGCAGCCCGTAAGCTTTCAAAAGAGTAGAGCAATTCCATGATTTCCAGGGAGGCGATGTTGTTTAGGAGTGATTGATTCTAGATTTGGATAAACCTTTGTATTTAGAACACGGCAATGGAGACTGTACTGAGAATTGTCATATTTATGTTATTTTAATTGCTTCATGTCTCTATGGATGTACAGGTACGTCCACAAAAAAATGTTGGCAAGGTGCCCCTTAAGACATACTTGTACGTCCTGCCTTTTGGCATTAGATGTCCCTGTCAGGACGTCTAATCACAACCAGGTCGACCTGGTCCGGCCACCTGTCCGGATGTAACGGCACTAGTGCTGGTACACCAGTAGAATAGGAATGCCGGATTCATTCCTGACACCCGCCAGAGGGTCACTGGAGGAGATAGGAGACCCTGCTGGGATGTCCGATGACTCCCCTTGCTGGCCGATCACACACATTCAATCTGTAACGCAAGCCTATGGAGCCATGCTTGCAGATCATAGTTAAGATCAGGATGGACGCTCACTGCTCGTTTTTGGAGCAGTGATGCCTCCCTCCCACAAAGGGACTAATGAGTCAAAATTATTATGTATAGATAGGGTGGGCTGTCTTGCAGGCAAGTGGACTCGTTCCCAGATTTGGCTATTAAATATTCAGCAATATTGAGGAAGCAGTAGATGACTTTTTTACTGATTTATACATTTTAAACATCTGTATTTATATTTCTCCTGCGGAAGCCAGGCTGGTGAAATGCGCTGAGAATCAAGTAATTTCATCTATACGAGACATTCAAAGAAAAATATTTTAAAGATTTCTCTACGGGTAAGTTGTGAGTGCAATACAAACGCATTTTAGATCTCTTTTGTATTACAACTACACGATTGTTGTTTTTTTCCCCTTCTCTCCTATATTTTGCACCTCTCCGTTTTTGACTATGAACGTCTCATAGTAACAGAATACAGGGGCACATAAGTGTATAAAGATAATATATAATAATATAATATATAATCAATCCGAGTACCGAAGAAGCCCCTTATCCTATACTTGAATAAAGCACAAAAGAAGAGTTGAGAAGAGACATTTTGTTTCGGCTCCTTGACTTCATTATACATTACGAAGGTCCATCCCCAGTGATCTCCTGCTGCAGGAAGAGCTTGGCCAGCCCTGTCTAATGCAGGGCCGGCCTTTGGGGTGTGCGACCTGTTCGACCGCACAGGGCGCCACACTCCAGGGGGCGCCGCCGTGGGGTCCGCCGCCGCTGCCCAGTCCGCCGCCGCGGGGTCCGACGCCGCCGCGGGGTCTGATGCCACCATAGCGTACCGCTGCCGCCAGTAGCGTACCTACCGGGGGGGGCGGTCCGCACCGGGTGCCGCTCATCAGGGGGGCACCCGGCACCCCTCCAGAGACGGACAGTAATGTCCGGCGCTAGAGGAGCAGGCTCGCAAGGGAGCGGTATCAGAGGTCTTTAACAGACCTCCGGCTCCCTTGAGTGATTTTAGGCCGGTTCAAGGATCTCCCTTGAACCCGGCTTAAAATCACTCAAGGGAGCCGGAGGTCTGTTAAAGACCTCCGATACCGCTCCCTTGTGATCCGCGCGGCAACAGTTGCTGTGCGCCGGGGTTTGTTGTCAGATCCCGGCGCACAACACTGAAGCTGCGCCCACCACTGTCCGTGCCCTCTGACCCGGAAGAAGACAGAAGAACTGAAGAAGAGGAGCGAAGAGAAGGAAAAGGAGCTGTAAGGAGAAACGAGGAAAGGTGTATGTGTGGATTGGTGTATGTGTGGATTAGTGTGTGTGTGGATTGGTATATGTGTGGATTAGTATGTGTGGATTGGTAAGTGTGGATTGGTATATATGTGTGGATTAGTGTATATGTGTGGATTGGTATATATGTGTGGATTAGTGTATACGTGTGGATTGGTATACGTGTGGATTGGTATACGTGTGGATTGGTATGTGTGTGGATTGGTATATATGTGTGGATTGGTATATATGTGTGGATTGGTATGCGTGTGGATTGGTATGCGTGTGGGTTGGTATGCGTGTGGATTGGTATATGTGTGGATTGGTAAGTGTGTGAGAGTGATGGGTGTTATGCTGTACCATTTCCAATGTCTTTTTCATGATCTAATTATGCTCTAAAAGTACATCATAACTCCCATCACTCTATACTGTTAAATACAGTGGCAGAGCTGGGAGGCAGAGGCCTTGCACCCCCACCGCAGGACTCCTGAAAGGTAAGTGAACTTCAAAGAGGGAAAGGGTAGATAGTTAGATGGGGGTAGATAGGGAGAAGGGAGTGAGACAGGGGAAAGGGGGTAGATAGGGAGAAGGGAGTGAGAAGGGGTAGATAGGGCAATCATACTCCTATCATGCCAAGTCTGCGAGTACATCCTGGAATCTGGGTATGCCTGGGCATGATAGGAATGTGATTGCTGTTAATTATTTATATATATATATATATATATATATAATATTGTTATTTAATTGTTTTGTCCTATTTTGGTGTGTTGCTTACTTTAAATAAAAGTGTTAGATTTTTTTATGGTGTGGGGGGGTCATATTCGGTTTTGGCCAGGTAAATGCTGCACTTTCGGTTTCAGTCCAGAATTCGTTTCTGTGCATCACTACTACTAAGCCAGACAATTAAGTGGTAGGCCTACACCACATCAATGTTTGGCGTAGTATATAGTGATTGGGGTTTTGTTACAAGTTTTTATTCCTTTCTTTTTTTGGCATGGGGGGGTGCCAGAGGAGTAGTCCGCACAGGGCGCCAGAACACCTAAGGCCGGCTCTGGTCTAACGTATAGTTAAATCAGTGCGATTTCCCCAGTCTCCTCACTCATCCAAATACGCATCATGCAGGGTGTCTTCATAAGGTAAAACCACAACTCTCCCGCAGACGCTCCATTTAGTGAATAGCAGCATCATTTTAGAGATACTGATACTTTGATAATGGGGCAGATTTATAAAAATAAAAGTTTTAAATGATTGATTTTGCCAACTTATATTGTGACAATGTCTTTTGCTTTTATACAAAAAGGTAACAAAAATCCACATAATAAAAAAGTGGCGCACATGTCTAAAATGTTTCTGAGAAACAGCAACATTTACTACAACAGCAGGCTCAGCCGCACGCTACATTTTTATGGACCGGTCAAATCCAGCTACTAGCCATAGGCTGCAGCCATTTGCCTAGTATGCCAGTCCGGGCCTGGTTATGGCTCTGATTCGCACAATGCATAGGCAGCAACTTTACACTTCATGCTGTGTGTGGAGCAGTCACCATGGAAACTGTTCGGGTATTCCTGCTCATGACCATATTTTACTGCTTTGCATTCCATGTGCCCTTTACAAAGATGGCGCTTTAATCACCCAAGTGTAAATTCGCTTTACATTCAGCGCATTAGATGAATTCTTGGCGCTGTGTCTGATAAAGCCGTGGGGTTAAACGTTACAAACGGTACACTAGGCAGTTGCACTGCTACAGAAAAGCGGCAGGAAGTGGAGGCCCGCCGTGGATGCGCGCGTGTCACAAGGTCCGTGCTCAGGAAGAGGAGGCGCGGTACGTGTGCACAGGAAGAGGTGGTGCGGGGAGCCCGGATGAGCTGTGGGATGTGTGTGTGATCCGGGGCTGCAGCCTGAGAAGTGGAGCGGGAGGACGGCATCTATTTGCGGGACGCGGTTTCTCCCCGGCACACATACACATAAGTTACACGGCTCCGGTGTGACGCTGGCACTGCTCGGGCTGCAGACTCCATGTAGCGGCGCGGCCCGGGGCACAAGATGGCGGGTGAGATACAGCGGCGAGAGTGTGTGAGATAGTGTGTGCACAGTGTTCGCCTGTCGTGATATCGCGTTACTAATACACTATCGCTTCAGTGCGACACGCGCTCGTGTGCTGTCTGCGTTGTGTACACTGCCTCGCATCCCTCTTCCCCAGCCGAGGACACCGGGTCGGGTTGTATACGTGTTACCAGACGGCGGGGGACCGTGCGGGTTGGGATTAAAGTTTGCAACCCTCGTGGAATGCGCGTGTTTGTGGAAACTTGTGATTCAGTTTCACTATTAGTTGTGTGCAGTTTACACAGACTACATGTTATGACTTCTTCTGCCATAAGCTGACATAGAGGCTTTCATATAGAAGTATATAGCATTATATATTTATATATATATATCTCTGCAGGGGTTTGCTGGTAACCCCATCTTTAATATTGGTGAGTTCTATGTGATGCATATACTTGGCACTTTACGGCGTGAAGTATAACAATAAGTAACGTATCCTACAGACACTTATCGAGGTACAATAGGTGTGAATGGGGTGGGACCGGCACTTTAAGGCCGGCCGCCGTCTGACTTAGATGTGGGTGACGGTTGGATTTCAGTAGCCACGCGCTATGTTTTTATGATCAGCTGGTCCAGCAGATCGGGTGAGAATGCGGCCCTGATGGCCGAGTCGGGCCTGGGTACAAATATGTTGGATGTCAGTAGATCTGTAGCTAGCAAAAAGTTATGTTTATAGCAGATAAGTACATGGCTGGCCCATGATTAATTACGTAAAGGGACAGCCCCACACATGGATAATGTATAAAAGTACTTTAATATGACTTCATTGAGCTAGAAGCTGCAGCGGCCCTTTGGTCTAAATCGATCGGAGTGCGTGCACGCGGTGTGTTTGCAGAGCTGGAGCTGACTGAAATTTACAGGTACATTAAAGTGCATATGGTGGCTGAGGAGGACAGTAAGAGGTTGGGTGTGAAGTGTGCAATGTTAGTGATTCCATGAGAGAATCCTCTGTCATGATAAAGAAAGCGCTGTGGCTCTCCCAAGCCTGTGTTTGTAACGCAGAATCAGAGGATGCGCTCCCAGCGGGGAATGCCTGCGGACGCCCGGGACATGTATAAGCAAGCAGCAGCAACTACGAGGCAGTTATGGCATTTCATATCGCCGCGCCTGCTATACTTCTATGCGTTGTGCGTAAGCACACTGTTACCTGGGGCTAAACCAAGAATTGTCTTAATGACCGCCTCGTGTATTTCCCATCCTCTTCATAGGTCTGCAGCTTATAAAATAAGACTCTCCTTTTTTTGTGCGTGTAATTTTGCTGCGGTATCAGAAATCTGTGGGCACGTGTTATATTTTTGAAACGGGCCCCGTGTCACAAGTCACATTCTTTCCGCACACAGGTTGCACCATCTTTTTGAGTCTAGTGCTTCTTCATAAAGGGACTGTCCTCTATTAATCAGGTGTAAATGTAACTTGTATCCACCGTCCTGCTTGGCTGTGACCTCTGGGGGGTTTCTACGGTTCACAGCCTGTGTAAACCCCCATGTGTTGCATTACATTACACTTTTGCTTCCTACCACCTCCTGATTCTTTCCAGTGGGTCTTCGTTCTATGAGTTAAACCCCGGCGCAGCCATCCAGTACCTGCAGTGTCTTTTCTTAAACGTATGTTGTGTCTGTTTTGCAGATCTGTCGCTGTTGCAGGAGGATGTACAGGAAGAGATAGATGGATGTAAGTGAATCACTCTCTATATAATGTTTGATGTCATGTTAATATAAAATAAAGTCATGTTAATATAAAATGTTACTTGTTTGGTATTGCTGATGATTTAGAGTTCTCAGCCCGTTTTGCTTATGTCGGGCACCCTGCCGGTTTGCGTTCTTTACAAAGTATAATAATGCTTTGTGGAGCTGAGGCAAAGCAGTGCCTTCCAATTAGGAAACGCGTGTCTTCCCAGCCTCAGCAAGCGTCTGGCTCTCTGCCACAATTAAATAGTTATTTGGTTTGTCTTGGGGGGAAACATTCCTTGTGGTGCTACATTTTACTTCACAAAATAGCAGTTGTTATCAACTGTACAAAGATGTTTCAATAGCGGCATATGAATATTCCTATCCTTCATGAATATGACGCTAGAGATCTTTAGTTATAGTCAATGCTCCGGTATAAATACCGTATTGGCTCGAATATAGGCCGCACTTTTTTCCCCCACTTTAAGACTTTAAAGTGGGGGTGCGGCCTATATTCGGGGTCTAGCGCCCGACGCCCGGGACATGCAGTCCCGGGCGCCGGGCAGGCAGCGGGGTTAGGATACAGATCCCCCGCAGCGGTGCAGGGGACCTGTATCCTACTGTCTGATACGCTCAGACAGCCTCCCCTGCCAGCACTTCCCACGGGGGGGGGTGCCGGCACGGGAGGTTGTCTAAGCGCATCGTGCGGATGCGTTTTACCTCTGCACCACCCCGGACTTACCGGTACTCCCGGGTGTCTTGCGGGGTCGGCGGGGGACATCTATGCAATACAACTTCCGGTGCCGACACCGGAAGTTGTATTGCGTAGATGTCCCCCGCCGACCCCGCAAGACACCCGGGAGTCTGCTCCGGTAAGTTGGGGAGGGGGGGGCAGTGGCAGCGGATCTCGGGGAGGGGGGGCAGTGGCAGCGGATCTCGGGGAGGGAGGGCAGTGGCAGCGGATCTCGGGGAGGGAGGGCAGTGGCTGCGGATCTCGGGGAGGGAGGGCAGCGGCAGCGGATCTCGGGGAGGGAGGGCAGCGGCAGCGGATCTCGGGGAGGGAGGGCAGCGGCAGCGGATCTCGGGGAGGGAGGGCAGCGGATCTCGGGGAGGGAGGGCAGTGGCAGCGGATCTCGGGGAGGGAGGGCAGTGGCAGCGGATCTCGGGGAGGGAGGTCAGTGGCAGCGGATCTCGGGGAGGGAGGACAGTGGCATTGGATCTCGGGGAGGGAGGACAGTGGTAGCATATCTCCGGGGAGGGAGGACAGTGGTAGCATATCTCCGGGGGGAGGGGCAGAGTGGCAGCATGTTTTTTGGTGCTTTTATAAAGAAAAACTTTTTCTTTAAAAAAGCACCAAACTTTTAGGGTGCGGCCTATATACGGGGGCGGCCTATATCCGAGCCAATACGGTAATAATGTTGTTGTTGTTGCTGGTTTTCCCATAGCTACCTGATGCTCATCACTACCCGACACTCATCACTCCTTGGTGAGCTGTTGGTGTGATAGTAGCACAAACATTATGGTTCCATTGAGTTTTATGTGCCTTCTTATTGGTGATGACCTCTGTGGGACTGTAGCTAGGCCCAGATATGGAGTTGGTAGAAATCTTTAGAAATCCACTTTCTTTAGTAGCTGCAACGCTCCAGTAACTGCTACTCTATGTAGCTTCCAAGCAAGACTCTAGATATAAGGCACGCATAACAAAAGTGGGAAGTGTGGGGCGGAATAACTAGTCCTGTGTATCCTGTTTATACAACTGCCCTACTGTAGAGATGTAAACGGAGAGCTGGAAACCTACATCTTAAATATTTGTATATTGATTTTTATTACCATGCACGGTAAAATGAAACCATTTAACTAGTATATTAGTTGTGTGTGTGTGTTAGAATAGGACATTTGCACATGAGTGTATTATGCAAATAGACGGGATACCAAGAGACCCATGTTAGCCTTTGTCTTGGATAGATGCTACCTTTACAGCACTACGATCTGTTTAGTTTTAGTGGTTAGGGATTCTGATCATCACCGTCCCTAAACCTCCTCACCCGCGTTCCAATCAAATATTTGCTTTTGCAAGTTCAAAGACCGGGTCGCTCCTAGAATATACGTGTAGAGAAGAGTAATATTTTAACATGCATTGGATGTAAAAAAAAGTCTAAAACTACATATTGTACAGCAAAGCTAAACCCCGGGATCTGTTCACAATGTAACTGTGTCCTAAATGGTAGAAGCATGATGGGCTTCTAAAAGAAACATGAGCACATCATGTAGGGGGTTATACAAGTGGTCATTATAGGAGATAAACCCTAAAGCGTTTGCACTGCATAAAATATTTTCACAAACCCATTTATTAAATGGATGACTCGCAGTTTTTACTCAAGAGAAAGCAAACAGTTTTCTTTAAATTACAGCCCCTAGGTTTCAGCCGATTAAGTTCCCTGTAGAACAAAGAACAGTAGGTGTAAAATCATTGATTCTCCTCGGATCTACCCCGCTTCACCCTTCCCGTGTCTCCTCCAATGTCCAATAGACCGGGTGCAAAGTGTCCTTAAGGAATAGTAAAGGAGGGCAGGCAAAAGAGCAGCTAAGGATTCAGATATAGTGTGTGTGTACGTCTATTATAGCAGGATTCAGACATGTTAGAATTTGAACTTCCTTGAACGCTTTTTACACCCCCCCCGCACTAAATAGTCCAGCATATCTCCTTAACCATTAGCAGCTGAACTTATGACTGAATGTGTTGGAATCGCAAGTGAACCTGTATTGCAGCTGTGACAGTTGGTGGCACTCTTCGTGGCAGACATGTCTCGTTTGCAACACGTGCCAAAAACACGTCAGGTTTTTGTGTTAATATAAATTGCCCTTGCTGAACTAACCACCAGTATTGCATCCCCTTCAATCACCTGTGGAACTTGTATATGTGAAGGCTGTTCGTTCAGTATATATTTGTGTGTGTATATTATGTTTAACCACCGTTTACTTGAATGATTTCTCCATGTTTAATTAGGACAGGATTCTGACTTGTTCCCAGCTGATACATCTGCATTTTTCCTTTGTGGTGGAAACTGTTGCAGGTTGTTGTGGGTCCTCGGTGCACAGAAGATTTGCACTTGCAGACCTGAGCAGTCGTTCACCAGCCCCTCGTCGACAGGCGGCTTTTATAGTGTAATGAAATTTGATTTTCAAGTGATGTTTCTGATGTCTCTGATAGTTGGTGTGGATGACTACAGCTCAGAGTCTGATGTGATTATTATACCTTCAGCCTTGGACTTTGTCTCCCAAGATGAAATGTTGACACCTCTCGGAAGATTGGACAAGTACGCTGCAAGCGAAAACATATTTAACAGGTATGTTGATAAACAAGAGAACATCATTTGAAGGCCTTTGCGTCTGGCAGCTGATCTACTAGGTGTTTAATCTACATGTGTATGTTTTAAATGTGAAGGGATGCCTCCTACAGCTGTACCTAGAAGACTCGTTGTTTTCTTGGCCCTTTCTGTAGCATCGATGAAGTTGCTAATTATAATATTATAATATTCATGTAACTGTTGGTATAGAACCAGTTTGCATGTGCCTAGAAAATCATATTGGCTCCTAAACTGGGCAAACCATTCTTAGCTGCTGGTTTAGGTCCATGCTAGGCTAATGTAGGTTGTAGCTATGGCGCTGTAAAAAAAAATGGTTTTGTAGCCAAAATGAGAGTGAGTTGGCTCGTTCAGTGCTTCACAAATTGGTATTTTGCTGTCAGTAACCTCTAGCCCTTTTGGGTGTCTGTGTGTGTATATGTGTATAGCGTCATATAGGTGGCAGCTGTTAGTAACTGATGGCTTACAATATTGGAAACAGAGAATATGGAGAACATTGTGTGTTTATTTATTTTTTTTCTTTTATGTATTATGAAGACAAATGGTTGCCCGAAGTCTGCTGGATACCTTAAAGGAAGTCAGCGATGATGAAAAGGATTGTATTTCTGTATTAGAGAGGGTTACAAGGCTATCGGAAGATTCAGGTAATTTCCTTTATGTCAAAGTTTGAGACTAGAGAAATACGTGAGTTGCATATTGATGCTCTTATAAACACCGCTTGTAGACGTGTGCAGTGTTTTCTGTGACAGCCTCCTTCTCTGGTCTCTGTGCTCTGCAGTATAGTAGGAGTGCACAGATAGATTATCTTTATCATACTAATGAGGCCTCTGACTCTAATGAACACACAAGTGCTTCATATCATGACAAGTTGTCCATGTTGAGCTTTTGTGTTCCTTTCCATTTCTGATTAGTTGTGCCACTTTACAATTGTGGGCAGAGGTAATATTGACTAATGATCTTCTTTCCCCACAGAGCCAACTGTTCGAGCGGAACTTATGGAACAAGTGCCTCACCTTGCAATGTTCTGCCAAGAAAACAGGCCTTCTATCCCACATGCTTTCTCCAAATACCTTTTGCCTATTGTTGTGCGATACCTAGCTGACCAGAACAATCAGGTTAGAACAAATGTGTTTATTTGTTAATTTTGTTCTGTGAGCAATTGAGTAATGTCTTAAAAACCACAATAAAAACACCCTGCAAACTGGCTCAGAAGTGACATAGAGAACATAAAACCTTTTAGTCCCACTGAGGAGCTGATCTCAGTTGTTTTGGTTTTGTTTGTGTTTTATTCAGTGTTGTGATACTCTTTTCATACGGTCATATTTGACATTGTTTGCTAATCTCAATATTTTTCATGAAACGGTTTGTCTTCTTTTAAAGAAGAGCCACACCTTCATTATATAATGGATTGCTATTCACAAGTATTAAGGTTGTGATCTATTATTTTAATGGTGTTTTCCAGGTCAGAAAGACCAGTCAGGCAGCATTGCTTGTCCTCCTGGAGCAGGAGCTCATAGAGAGGTCTGACGTGGAGAGTAGCGTGTGCCCGGTTCTGATAGAGCTCACGGCTCCGGACAGCAATGACGATGTCAAAACAGAAGCGGTGGCTGTAAGTTCCTTCACTATTTCTTTTCCCTCCCTCCCTCTCTCTCTCTCTCATACGTCTTCACTCCTGGGGAATTATGGTGGTCTACATACTGATGCTTTTACGCATATATTCTACTCGTGCAATATGTGAATACAGACTTGTTGTGGTAGAGCCCTTCAGTTTTAAATCAACCCCATTCACCTTCAGCTACCGTGTGGAGACGTGTGCCTTCTCAAAACTAACTCCACGCACAGTATTGTTTGCAGGGGTTAACCCCTTCATGACCAAGCCCTTACATGCACAGGCTCACAAAGCATTGTCTTAATGGGTTTAAGGACAACCTGTTTTTTGTTAATCGCTTTATGATTACCAAGCTACAAATTGTAGGCCCTCCCTTTTATTCTGATGTAATTTTCCAAACATGTCTTATATGTCTACCTACTGCTCTTGTTTTACTTAAACTATGAGTCCGTCTGCTTAGCGGATCTGAAGAAAGTACAATGTCGGCTTCCGGTGTTCTGTTGGAGTGTAAAACAATACATAGTAATTTAGTTTTGTCTTTTCATTTTGCTTTCCTCCCAGATTATGTGCAAAATGGCCTCTATGGTGGGCAGAGATATCACGGAGAGGCTCATCTTGCCGCGGTTTTGTGAGATGTGCTGTGATTGCAGAATGTTTCATGTTCGCAAGGTTTGTCCCATCTCACCTACTGTGTTTACGTTTTAGTTTTTTTAATAAATGTTACTTAACTGCTCATTCAAGGTCACACCAGCATACAAGGAAGCTGCTGTTTGTCACTTTCAAAAATTTGTGTTGCCTTATTTTAAATGCATGCTACAATGAAGTTCATAAGGCTAAAGGCATCAGTGATGAAATACTGTCTTAATGATAAGGGCTAGCGATGAAGTTCATCTGTAACATTTATGCTGATCCGTCAGCCCAATAGGGCTGTTGCAGTCTGCATCTCCTGCCTCCTTTCCAAAGTGTGACCGGGCTGGATCTGCGAGTAACTCACCCCTTTATGGCCTTATTTCACCTTGTTCTCTGAATCTGAGTTTATCCTCATCTTTGCACAACCAGCCGCTCTCTGGTCCATTTTCAGCACCTTCTGTTTTAAACAAGTCTTTGCTTTGGTACCCTTGTCTCTATTTATTTTGTTAGTCGGTTTTCTCATTTGCGTCTTGTCGATTTCATGTAACCTCTTACTTTTTGAAAGGTAGGATCACACTTAGGAAAGGTTCACTTGATGCCAAGAGCTTAGAACATATAACACAGATGTATTGATCACGATATAGGGAACTTTGTTCTACAGTTCTATTATCTTTTATTTATATAGCGCCAACAATTTCCACAGCGCTTAATACACTATATATATTTAAGGGGTATGACAAGACTAGAATTGACAGACTAAGACAAACCGATGCATTAGGTGGAGAGAGCCCTGCTAGATACTCTGTTGGAAGTAAAGTTCAGTATATAGCCCATTCGCTAAACGAAAGGTGCCATTAGAATTGAGATTTTACTGGTTAGTTAATGGGGCTATTTATAATTTAAAAATTTAAGAATATTTTACCCTGTAAATGGTTTCAAACATAGTAAACTAGCTCTCGACTATGTGCAGTATCATTTTCCATTGTATTACTATATCTCTCTCCAGCTGGCCTCTGAATTGCTCAGTCAGTAGCTGTTTTCTTTCGCTTCCCAGGTGGTGGCATTTGCTTAAACGTATTTGTTTACAATGTACCTTGTAGAAGGAGCTCTTTAATAACTTGCAGATGTAATCTAATATACCAAAGCCATGACAAACCCTGCTTTATGTACAGTGCTAGCTTCTTTTCCCCATGCCTTTTATTAAAGGTTCCTATCCACTGGGTGCTTTCCTGTATGCATGTAAAGTATTTTATAAAGAACTAATATTTTAATAGTATACATATAATAAGCATACAATTATAAGTGAACGCGGTACCCATGAGATCTTTAACTGAAGCTGAGGAAAACCTGGGATCAATAGGCTTTGCAGCTTCCCCAGACTTAGCATGGAGTTATGATACAAGAAATGGAATTTATGAACGAGGCCTCTTGGAATTGGTCGTAACTCTAGTAAGTGTAGTTCTTTTTATCCAAGGTTTTCTTCAGCTTCACGTTGTGTTTTCCCGGGTTGGGAACGCTGTCAGTACTAAGTTGTTGACCACTCACACTACAAACAGGAAGGGTGAGCCCGGCTTTATTTCACTTACTATACTGTGGTCGGCTCTATTATTTCTCCCCCAGAGATCTTTACCTGACATTACGACAATTAACGCTTTTGTCAACAGAATAAAAGATGTGATTCTTTACGATAAACTTTGCCTGCATTGTTGTGCGTTCCTGTGCTGCTTGTTATATCTCTATTGTTTTAAGCAAGTCTGAAGAAGTAATCGCTTCAAAATATAGGCTTATATAAGAATGGTTTGTGTTTTCTCTTCTTTTATTTACATTCTAGGTTTGTGCAGCCAACTTTGGTGATATTTGCAGCGTCGTGGGGCAGGAAGCAACCGAGAGAATGTTGGTGAGTAGTTGGGATCTGTAGCAGTAGAGAGGACGTGCGTCCGATACCCTTAATATTTACCAATATCTTTTTGCTTAACTTTGGCAAACCTTGCCAACAACCTTAATACTTTTCATGGCAAAAATAATCAGTAATGTGTGCTATTTCATTCATTATAGCAAAGCACCAACCAATGTGACAGTTCCCCTTTAATTTTAACATCACGCAACATTTGCGACCACAATCACGTCTATCGCTTGTTGTGTTAGCATCTTGTGCAATGTTTGTTGTTTTTATTGTGATTCATTTTTTTTATTTTCAGTTGCCACGTTTTTACCAGTTATGTTCAGATAATGTTTGGGGTGTCCGGAAAGCATGTGCTGAATGTTTTATGGCCGTATCCTGTGCAACGTCTCAAGAACTACGCCGCACCAAGCTCTCTGCTCTTTTTATCAATCTAATCAGTGACCCTTCTCGATGGGTACGTTCGGTTGGCACGTAGTGCTGTGAATTTGTCTATGCATGAACACTTAATTTGGTTTAGTTTTGAATCGTTGATTCACAAACACATTACATGGTGGGAGAAATTGCTAATGGTTGGCTGGTTATAGTAAACTAAAATTGTGTTTACTTGTCCTGTCCTGGTGAAAACATCCTTGATCTCTGGTGTTTTCTCCATAAACATTGTATTGTAGACCGTGACCCACTGATCTGTGAATGTTTTGATTGAGAAATACAGGATTGAGCAAAAAGCCCAATAATCTGGGTTGCCAGGACAAATCCGGTTTTGAAATGTAGAGACCACCTCCTCCTGTATAGTTACACCTGTGAATGAAGTGTCATGGAGCTCATATGTATACTGGATCCTGTTAATGCGTCTGCCCTATTGCTTGAACCATGTCAATGACCATTTACATGTTTTTCTCTACTGCGTGTTTATGCTTCGTCTTATAAAGTTGGTACTCAGCTATCCACCAAAACACAAAAATTAGTCTGTTTTACTCAACGTGTAAAGTCTGTTCAAATGGTAAGAATCGTCATATTGTGTCTGTTACATGTGCAGATTTACTTTACTCTTAATTGTCATTTCTGTATGTTTCATTAGGTTCGCCAAGCTGCCTTTCAGTCCCTGGGGCCTTTTATATCCACTTTTGCTAACCCATCAAGTTCCGGTCAGTATTTCAAAGAAGAAGAAGAAGAAGAATGTAAAAGTGTAAAAGATGACAGACAAAGTGAAGACAGCAATAGGTATTTCAGGCAAAATGTTTTGGTTTTTTTCTTTCCCTTATATTCCACTGACATTTTACAGTCCTTAGAACTGTGTATTTTTGCTTTGTTACACACTTGTTATGGCTATAGTATTGGGTGGTTTATGTTTGTGGTGTTGGGTGTTTACATTGAAATGCAGATGGTGTTCACCAAAAAAAAGCCTTTGCGGATTGGTTAACTGAGGGCTTTTGTAACAAAAACATTCTTAAAAATATAAAATAGCGGTACCTCAAGACAACAATAAACATCACTAAGACTGCTCCCTTTATAATGCATAGTCAGTGATTGATAATATATTGTAACATTTGGACCTGTAAACAACCACCCCAAGGCTTCAGCTGAATAAAGGGGATAGTGCTGTGGTCCAAATTAATGTTTATACATATTCATGAATTGCAAATTAATTAGAAAACTGAAACCCATTGTATGTGGCTCAGTTAGCCGTGGCTCCCATTTGCCACAGAATTGTTACTTGATAAATATCTTGCTTTGCGTTAATTGGGCATACTGGCAAATGGTCACATCCTAAACTACACCTAAAAGGTGCGATCTGCTTTATTAAAAAAAAATCCAAACCGCTTAAACTATTCTTGCCAATATCTAACAGCAGACCTTTATACCATGGTTTTCCCTGACCAGAGATTGTAATTAAATCGTATTGTCTTTAACAGGAATCCAGATGTTATGACAGAAGAAAATGCAGTTTCAGTGGGAGATGATACATCACCAGATGTTTGCACAGACGGCAGTGTTAACTTTACTGTGACGTTAGAATCCAACTTGGAAGATGAAGCAGATGAAAATTCCAGGGACGCTAATCACCATCTTGACTTATTTTCACATTGCACTTTGCTTTCACAATCCGCTGACTCCGGTGATCCAGAACAGATCTCTCCTGAATCAAATCCCCATGGTGTGCTGGAGTCGGCGTCGCCAGAGGGTCCTGTCACCGAGCAAGAGCAGTTCAACTCATTCCATTACTGGCGGACTCCCATCCCTGAGATCGACATTGATCTGGAGCTCCAGCAAACCCAAGAGAGAGCGCGTAGCTCTGAAAGTAGACATGTCCAGAAGGCTTCGTCCCCTGGCTCTCCCAATATCACCATGGCTACAAGGAAGGAGCTGGAAGAGATGCTAGAAAATCTGGAGCCTCATATAGATGATCCTGATGTTAAAGGTACCAGAAGATGGAATGTTTGCTTTGGTGTTTTGGGGCTGGCATGGCTCTCTGTGAATTATTCTTGCTTAGTGAGTGTTGTCTGTATAATTATATTGCAAAAAAGAGTGCGTGTGTAGGGGCTCAAAATGTGACAACGTTCTATGCGTGCCTTGGATTCCTATGAACTGCACTTTAAATTCAGGGCAGGGTTTCAGTGTTTTGTTTTTTTGTTTTTATACCGTGAGTTTTATACTGCTTCTTGGGTTCATTATTAGGTTTTTGGTGACGCTAGATACATCTTCAGTTGGTATGTTGTAAACTGTGCTGCTGTCACAATGTCCCTCTTGCATTTCCCCTTCTCTTGTCACATCCCTTCTCCTTTCCACCAAGCTGTACATATTAAGGTTGGTTTGTGGTTCTTTTGTTAAAGCACTGATTATATATAATTGTTTTGTATTGTTGGAAGGTGAACCATCAGTTGTATAATTCTTTAGGGTGTTAGTGGCACATGGAGCACACTCTGTGTTACCATATACTTTACATACATATACTCCCTCTCCACACTCTATAGACCATACATTTACTCTCGCCCTCTTCCTCTCACTTGAGTTCTCTGCTCCCTCGGTTGTCATATATACAGGGTAATCCTGTTACATTTGGGTACAATATTTCCAAGCCCGCATGTTTTACTTTTATACCATTACATTTTGGAATGCTGAAGTAGTAGGAAACTGGCTTTAAAGGTCATGCAAACACATGACTGATTGGTCTTGCTGATTCATTGCAAGGAACACCAACACGGGGTTAAAGGGTGATAATCCAAAGCAGCCGCTACTCCCCGGGGGGACCTATAGTTGTGTTGAACGGACCCAAGAATTCCATAGTCCTCAAAGTAAAAGCCACTTGGAAGCAGTGTATATAAAGTGCCTCCAGAGTGAGTTTTGAACATCTTCGCCATAGCAACTAATGGAAACATCTGAGCGATTGGGCCTTTCCACTTGTCGCTCTGGCGATAAAACCATTTTTCGAACGATACAGAGAAACTTTTTATCTATAACCTATAGTGCGTTTAGGTCTCCTTAAAACAATGTGACATTTGATGTGCGAACAAATGAAGTGACTTGTAACACATCATCTATTTTGTGGTGGGTTAATTGCATTGCTTTATGGGTAAATTGGGTGGTAAACATTAATTGTGTGCTCCAAGTTTTTAATTTGGGTCAACTCTGTAAATTGACTATTTTCCCTTTAACTAGGTTGTGGAGCTGTAGGGGATCCTATTAACCCCTTAAGGACAAAGGCATTATTAAACTTGTCGTTCAAATATAATTTTCATCTTATTTATTGTACCTAGACAGATTTCTTTTTCACAACAAGTAGGGCTTTCTGTATAAACCGTGTTCATCTATATAATCCACCATTTCATCTGAAAAGTATATTAAAACAGTGTTCTGAACCTTTAACTTTAATAGCGCTCATAGAAAGTAGACTACCCAGGTTATTGCACTATGTTCGTTCTTGACAACTCTGCATTTCGGACATATCCTGAACAAGAAATTCAAAGCAGCGTTACAAACAAACGCCAATTTGTCTTCAGCAATGTTCCAAATGCATAGGTTTGTGTTTTGGGGAACCAAAATGTAAAAAAAATATATATATATTGTGCCAAATGTAGGGTCTTTTGACAGCCTGATCTCCCGTAAACCTGTATGGTAGTTTTTGCCGGTACTATGTTCTACTGAAATTCTGTGACTTAGTACTTCATGCTTTGTTGCTAAGGGGTTAATCAGAGAACGGTTTATCTCTTATTTATATAGCGCCAACACTTTACACAGCGCTTCTTACAGTACATACATTGAGAGGGTCTGACAGAGTAATGGATACATGAGACGAGGAGAGCTCTGCTTACAATCCTGGGGTTGTTCCCCGGTTTAGCCGCAGGCAGGATTCACGCGCTCGCTTCATACACAGCATTTCTTTAAAGCTGTTTACGGTTTAAATGTTCCATTACTGTTTGTATAAGCGGGTGACTATTTCTCCAATTCTGTCTTCCCTCATTTCTCCCACCTTGTTTACCTTCACAATGAATCCCCGTTTCCTCCTCTTTATCTCTGTGTACGTTTTGTTTCCGACTTTCTCTTGATTTAATCTTGTGGTTGCGTGTTAAAGGCTGACCTTTAAAATGGGGGGGTTCCCCGAGTCACCCCTGTCTCTATTGTCTGTCTTATAGCACAAGTGGATGTACTCACTGCAGCCCTAAAAGCGTCCAGTCTAGGAACTCGGGAAGATACGGCATCCTCTAACTTGAACAGAGAATTTTACCGCAGCGACCGCTCGGAAGCAGGAAGAACAAACTGCATGATTTCACGTGAGGATTCTGTCCCTCTGATCAGTGATTCTGTAGAGGTAAAAAAATAACTGCGCTAGAGATGAATATCGGAGAAGTTCCACTTTGAATTATAAACTACCTTGTGGGGGGAAATCATTGCGTGCAACACATTTTCGTTAAGCTCCAGGTTAAAGTATTAATATAAGGTCTGTCACTTTCCCAAATCCTAATGTTAACATACCAGGTGTGGTTAGTTATTTCAAACAATCTAAGTAAATTAATAACCCTCTCCGTGTGCAGTAAGCCACCCTGGGGTCTATTTATTAAAGGGAGAGTTGGTTTTTCACTTTTTTAAAAAATATGTGGGGACAGCTCGAAACAAGCAGTTGTGTATATCGTACTTTAACCAAAGAACCTACACACCGCAGGTCAGCGGCATACCATTTCGCCCTCTCTGCCAATGAAGGTTTGTTGGTTATTATAGAACAATCATGAATATACAATATTATGGGGATTTTGTGTTGCTTACACTGCACAATAGAGCAAAAGGGAGAATTTTATATAAACTAGTATGATTTAAATTGCTTGGTCCAGACCCAGTGCTTGTGACCTGTTTACAGTCCGTAACCAGATGTAAGCGTATAGACTTATAATATTCATCGTTTTGCCGCAGTAACTTGTTGAGCTAACCAGACTTGTTTTGCCTCTTAGTGTATGCAGTCCACGCTGCGCTACATTCACGATGATTCTGACTTGAGCCCCAATAGTAGCTTTGGCCACGAAGACGAGAAAAAGTCCAAAGTGCAGGTACCTGTCATGAACCAGTATCCTTTACTGCGACTGCAGAGTTACAAACCTTTTGTGTGAATAACCTTGCTGTGTGTCTCCCCTCAGGATGTTGTACCTCAGGCCTTACTGGATCAGTATTTATCTATGACTGATCCATCTCGTGCGCAGACTGTTGACACAGAGATTGCCAAGCACTGTGCCTATAGCATCCCAGGAGTGGCTCTCACGCTGGGCAGACAGAACTGGCACTGTCTCAGGGATACTTACGAAACACTGGCAGCCGACATGCAGGTACAGACATAGCGCTCGGAATACCATCAGCTTTCTGGTTAATGTCTTTTCATCTTGTTTTGGGAATTGAAGTGGGCAAAGTTTGGGCAAACGCTTTGGCTTTTTAGTCCTGAGTGCGTGTGTATAATCTACGAGTTCTTTACTGTTCGTTCCATGACCTCTTTTTGCTCCTGGAAGGTAGGAATTTGGTCAATGAGCTGGCGCACTAGATTTAATTTTAAAGAAAAGAATAACTGTTCTTCCCCAGGAAGGTTTCTGGTTTACGTTGAAAATGCAGTTTCACTGCTGGCTATTTTATTTGGTAAGGTCCCACATTAAATAGGAAACCAGTTTCAATTTTTTTTTCTAAATGAATCCCTTTAACCATAGAAGCTGAATCTCCTAAACCTTCACCACAAGCTTAAATAGTTATTCCATATTTGGAATTTATTTGTTGAACAAATCTGTAAAATATTATACTGAAGCTTTCCAAAGTCCCCCCCTAAGCTGCCCTGTCATTCCAAGAAACATTAATGGATGTGTCAAGTTGTTATATTGCATACTAATAAAGTTTTAATTTTAAAGAACATAGTGGTGCTATGAACGTTAAAAGGACCGGTCTGCTACCGTGTGCTTGCGGTGGCTGGAGTGTCCCTTGAAACTCCACGTTTTATAGATTATCAGTGAACCTGGAACAGATTGCATCTGGAATCTCTGGTGTGGATGCTTTTTAAAGTGCTGTGAACAATCCCTTCATTGTAACCAAGGAAAGCAATGTTTGCCATTATTTATTTCTGTGCTATTGTTTTCCAGTGGAAAGTGCGGAGGACATTGGCCTTTTCAATCCACGAGCTGGCATTGATCCTTGGCGATTCCCTGACTGCTGCTGATTTGCTGCCTATCTTTAACGGCTTTCTGAAAGATCTCGATGAGGTCAGAATAGGAGTGCTGAAGCATCTCTATGATTTCCTAAAGGTACGTTAGGTGTCTACTCATTTTTTTTTAGAGCCCAGGAATCTCCAGAGACCTCTAACAGCCTATGGTACGCCAAACTTTAGATGCATATAAATACTGTGTTTATAAGTATAATAAACATATTTCACAGCCATAAATATAGAATAGCAAATTTGATTGAAATAAATCAGATACTTGACTGTACTTTTTTTGTTTGTTTGTTTTTGTTTCTTGTGTCCAGCTTCTCCAGCAAGACAAACGAAGAGAATATCTTTATCAGCTACAAGAGTTTCTGGTGACGGATAACTGCAGGAATTGGCGCTTCAGGGCAGAGCTAGCAGAGTATGATGTTTAGTACAAACTTTTTATTATTTTTATTTTATTTTGTATCTTCTAGTATGTTAAAATGTAAGTAAACATATTGGCAAATATGTTCTGTTATATATAAGACTTCAGTTATTATAAGCTTTCAAATGCTGAGTCAATGATGTATATACTGGATTTTACAGACCTGAAATTTCATATTTTTTTTCTTTTTTGCTTGTTACGTGTGTCATTGGTATTCAAATGACTTCTACAGGTTAAGTAGACTCCAGATCAAGTTGTTTCTAGCAAAAAGTGGTACAGGGGTAGGCATTAATTTACAGATTAGTATAAATGTAAATTTAGAATAACTGCGGGGGGCTCTAGTGCTGGAATTGCTGCACCTTAATGCTCTGCTAGTCTCCTTGAAGAAAGTCTTGCTTGGCATCAGTGGATATGGAGTTGGAAGACTTGTCAGTGACACCCAAAATGCATTTGTTTCAGCGCTGCTCTAAATAACAAAAAGGTGAACTGGTTAACTGTTCTATATATACACCATAAACTTGGTTTCATTATGTTTTGGGTTTTTTCTTTTTTCAATAGGCAATTAATTCTCCTCCTTGAGCTGTACAGTGCCAGAGACATTTATGACTACTTACTGCCAATCGCCCTAAATCTCTGTGGGGACAAAGTGTCTTCTGTTCGCTGGATTTCCTACAAGTTGGTAAGTGTTCTCCTGCTATGTTGCGCATGACCAGGTTCCGACACTGTGTATAACTATTAATGCCACTGCCAATGAGCCTCTGTTCCTGCACTTACCACATATTTTGCAAACCCCTTCACTTTGCAGGTGAGCGAGATGGTGAAGAAGTTATACTTGGCACCCAACCCAGCATTAGTTTTGAACCTTATAAATAAGCTAGTGGAAGAGTTTTGTCAAAGCGCCAAGTGGTCTGGGCGGCAAACTTTTGTTTTCATTTGTCAGGTAAGTCCATAATGTTCTTCCAAAGGTCTGTGACCGGACTGTTAAATCCATCACAATTTATTTTAATGTACACTTTTTTTTTCTTTTCTTAAATCTCATGTAATATGAGTTGTCGAGCAGAACTGGTACAATAGAGAATTGGGGACGCTGGCTTTAATGACATGCTAGGATTTCCCCGTTCTGTTTAGATGCTAGAACATTGCAGCAACTTACAGTGTCTGGCTTCGTTGTGCAGTATTGAGTAATAAGATAATGATTCACTATTCAGTACTTGGCTTGTATTCCTGTGGCATTTCAGGGTTTTTTTCTTTCTTATTTTTAAACATGTGGAGTATCTTAAGAGTAAGGCTGTATTCATGCTTATTCTATATAAATCACATAATTTCACCTAACTACATTAATTAGCATTGCTCATATTTTGATGCATCTTGGTTATAGGTGCCTTGTCTCGTTCTGGTACAATATTATTCCATGGGGGGAAACTTATTTATGTGCAGTTAGTTTCTTGTTTTCTTGCTGGTCAGGAACTTATATTTTGTTTGTATATAGCAAAAAAAAAACATTGCACAAATGAAGAGGCACTCTGCAGTCTAATACAAAATGAAAGCATACATTTATTCTGACATACAAAAGGTAGTGGTCAGCGTATCGGCGAACCCATTTCAGTCTTTATCGAGTTTCTTTGCCTGTCTGCATATTTCTGTGTGTGCTTTATTTGCATACTAGTAGAAGCTCAGTTTGTATTCCTACTTTTTCCCCTGTGTCAGGCTCTCATTGAAGATGACTGCTTACCAATGGAACAATTTGCCATTCACTTGATGCCTCATCTACTTCAGCTGGCATCTGACAGGGTCCCAAATGTGAGAGTCCTCCTGGCAAAGACTCTGAAGCAGACGCTGCTGGAGAAAGGTGAGCGTTACAGCTTTTCAGTCTCTCGTAAGATTGCATAGGTGCAGGATTGGTACCGGGCACCTTCTTTTCTCCCCTAAATATATCATTGTGAATACTGTGAAGGCAAAACTGTTACAGATAAATACAGGGCCGGCCGAAGACTTAACGCCGCCCCCCCCCCCCCCGGTACTTACCTTTAAACAGTCCTGCGGCGAGTCTCCCTGCTCTGCCACGGTGCCGGCTTGTAATGCTGAGCGCCGGAAATTGACGTCACTTCCGGCGCTCTGCATTACAAGCCGGTGCCGGGACCGAACAGGGAGACTCGCCGCAGAGGAGAGAGAGGGGCGCCGAGCGGGTAAGCGAAAACCACTCGGTGCCCCTCTCTCTCCTCCGCTTCAAAAAAAAAAAAAAAAAGCGCTTGGGGCGGCAAAGTGCCGCCCCTTCTAAAGTGCCGCCTGGGGCAATTGCCCCAGTCTGCCCCATTATAGGGCCGGCCCTGGATAAATACCCAAACTGCAATACAATGTCTCGCTCCACACACAGCGATGCTGTTCGCAATATGTAGGTAGGTGCATGTCATGACAGCAGGTGGTGGTAAGCTTCCTGCCAATAGGAACTAAATTTAGTCATTTTAATTTTTTTTTTCTTTTCCTTCTAATATATGTATTCTAAATCAGGCAAATTTTTTTTATTAAATCCATAAAATGACAGAGATATCTATAGATATATATATAGATATATATAGATAGATATATATAGATATATATATATATATATATATTCTATATCTTTTTTTATTATATATTGCGAATGAAGTCCTTTCTCTGACTATACACTGGTGTGAAATGCCTTACTGAAATCTACATGGGCGATATCAACAGCTCCTCCCTTTTATCTTAGTTACCTGGTCAAAAAAATAAATTTTAGTGTGACAGGATATACCTGTAGTAAACCTGTGCTGTTTGTGATCATGCAAGCCATTTACTTCCAAATATTTAAACAATCCCATCCTTTACCGTGGCTTCCATTCATTTGCCAGCTACTGATGTAAGGCTTACTGGTCTGCAGTTGGCAGGAGTCTTCCCTGCTACCTTTTTTTGTGCGGTGGTACCACAGTAGCCAACTTCCAGTCTTGTGCAGCTGCTCCTGTCATTAGTGACTGGTTAAATAGATCTGCTAGCAGTTTTGCCGGGACATGTCGAATTTTTTTTTATTTTTTTTTTTATTTTTTTTTATTCGTGTGTCGCCCTCTTTCTTTCCTCACCTTCATCTCCCTCTGTTTAAAATAAATTACTTCTGTTCTATCTTTACAGTCCGCTAGAATTTTTTCCTTATTTATAGAATTCCTTTCATTTGTCTTTAGTTTAATTTATTCCTGGTTTAAGTTTTCTTTTGCTTATGTGTTAAAAAAAATAGTTTCTGTAAATTGTATGGTGTACTACCTGTGAAGTCCTGTTTGATACAGAGATGTCATTCTATAGTGCTGTACACCAAGAGATCAAGAATTATTAATAAACTAATTGAGAATTGACAATACACTCATTGTTTACCCAGCAATGAGCTTGCAATGTAAAAGAAATCACTAAAAAGGTATCCTGACCAGATTAAATGACAGTGGATCATTAAGTAATGCCGCCTGATTTTTAAGATGCTGGGAGTCCATATTTAGACTGCCGAGCCTTGTTTGGGTTTCACATTTCTTTTTCCCTTTCAGAGTACTTCTTGACATCTACAAACTCTCACCAGGAAGCAGTGGAGCAAACCATCATGGCTCTGCAAATGGATTATGACAGCGACGTCAAATATTTTGCCAGTATTCATCCTGCTAGCACCAAACTTGCCGACGATGCCATGAGCACTGCCTCCTCCACCTACTAACCAGCATCCCTTTCCGGGAAAGTCCTCCTTGAACTCAGACCGAAGACGGCGCGGCCGCTGTCCTATCGCCTCCTTTTCTCCTACTTGGCACTAGCAGAGAACTCTGAGGATTGCCACCAAAGCCTTAAATCTTCTGTCTTCCTGAGATATCGAGAAACTTGAATTGAGCGTAAATTTTAAGCCTATCGGGGAAATGGCATCTCCTACGTGCATTCCCTCTAATTCCATGCTTTCTAAATCATTAAATATACCGTGGCTGGTAGCTGTGGTCACACACACACACACACACAGCGTTATATTTATTAAACAGTTCTATGCTATAAAACTGCAGATTTCGTGTGCAGCATTTTATTGTTTAATAACCAAGAGACACGACCTGTGCTGAATGTTCCAAGGCCATTCAGTATTTGTTGCAATAGGGTTTTTATTCGAAATGGCGTTGCCTATGAATTTCTTAATGTGTGAATAGTTTTCTGTTTTGGGATTTGTGTAAACGGAGAGAGAGACTAGGCAGTAGACCATTTTTTCCTTTCTAAAGGGCTCAGTGCTAACACTACACTAGAAACTGATTTTAATCCTTTAATGCAGCATATTGCTGTACATTTAGTCAGGCAACATTGCTGTAAAGTACCTCTGTTCTAATTTGTTTCATGCTGGTCGTGACCTGAAGGAAATCTATTAGTTCATGTACTTCATGCCCGGTTCTTTGTTTCCTTTTTAAACTTTATCATGATCGGCTTCATTGGGTGCATCCCTTCTGGTCTACATGTACATATCTGTCTGTACTCCCTGGAGTGCCACAGTCTTTAATCATGCTGTTGAAAGCTTTGTTGTAATACAAGTTTCTCTGCTTGTCAAATAAAATTTAATACGTTTCAGTACATTTCTTCCCTGTGTGCGTTAAGAAGTCCGCAGAATGTTTATGCGTATTGAAATACCGCTTCTTCTGTCGTTTTCAGTTCAGAGAGTGTGCGCGTTAAAGTTGATTACAGCAGATCTCTAAACGTTTGGGATGAGGGGGTCTTGGGCAGAGATGAAATCACACTTAAACAAAGTAATGAAGAGATCCTATAAAACGCACGCCTCTGTAACAATAGGATCACGGAATAAGATCCTCCCTAAAGGAAAATTGACAGTTATGGCTTATTGGCTTGTAAAACAAAGCTTTATTTTTGAAATAAGTTCTGTAGTGAAACATCAGCACGTTAACCTTTTTTTTTTTTTTTCTTTTACTTGGGTTATTATACTTTTTGATTATGATTAGCTATGATTCTCCCTTTTTTTCCCCCTCACTTTTACAGTAGCCATACAAATCATAAGGCTTTCTTTTGATACCACTTTTATATCTATAGTCCAACATTGATTTTTGCTGTAATTCTTGCTAAAATAGTTGAGTTGCCAAAAATACATTCAGATTTTTCTTTTTTTTTTTTTTTTTGTTTTCCTCCCAAAAATGCTTTCTCATCTGTTATCTTTAGCACGTGTTATGTATGTGCAAGTGCACAATTTATTCCTGCAGCCCCTCCGGATTATTGAAATACCCCATATGTATAGGTTATTCGATAGTTTTTGAAATCTACAGAGTAGACATGGACATGTGTGGATGCTAATAATCATGAGGCTCCATGCTGTAATATGTTTTCTGGCATGTTTTCATGACTGCATGGAACTGTCAGGAAGGTTTCAAGGGGTTAATGGGGGAGCACCTACCACACGTCTATATCCCTTATTGTCCTATGGTTTTAATAATATTGTGTGTGTGTGTGTATATATATATATATATATATATAATTTGTACCAGAAAGGAATATTAAAGTTTCTTTTTGAGATCTTCATGTGGCTACTACACACCCAGCCATGATCCTCTTTTTGTAAGCTGGTTCTCATGACCTGGAAGCCTCTTGGCTGTCGGAACAGAGCATAGATTGTATGATCTGTGACACAGCGTGCAGGGGAATCTCAAATATTTATGCTGCAGATGGTGTTGAGCATCTTTACACAATCTGTAAATGCATCTATTAGTGAATTTTTTTTACCATGATTCTGACATCAGCTCAGGCTTGTACCTCAAGCTAGGACTAGTCTTTCACTGGATTACATTTTCCTGCTCTTCTGCCTCAATTAACAAAAACCTGTTTGGCAGATTGCTACGTACCTTGCTAACAGATATGCTGCATATAGGGGAAACAATGGTGGCTGCATCACTTTCTTATGTAATGATGATCCATGAAGCTACTAGAGAAGACCGAATAGAAATGTGATAAAGTATAGCTGGTAGGAGCAGGAGGTAAATAGTGCTGCAGCAAATGGCAGAAGCACTGGGACATGCCTGGTTGTTTCTCGGTGAAGGACTTTGAGGTGTATTCTAAACTGGGATTTAAAGATAAGTTAGCTTGATTCCATGACTTTACTATGAAAGGCTGACCTCAGCTTATTCTGCAAGAAGGGTGAGTGTAGGGTTCATGTGGAAGGCCTCTGACATTGGATTTTCCTACTGATCATCATCAGCTTCTAGCTTTGTAAATAAAGATGGCGGATCCCTGTGGGAAAAGGAGTGTTAGAACCCATGATCCACTCAGTATGATAGCAGCGAAAAAGCAGCGATAAGACTAAATGCCAGAACCTATTTCTGATTATTAATTCTCCTCTAACGTGACAGCTACTCCCAATAGGGTTGCTTATATCCAAGACCGTGCCAAGGTCCTTGATTACAGGGTTCTCACAGCCAACAACCTCCCTTTCGCTCAGAGCAGGGAAGACCCCTTTGGGTACTTTGATTTGAAGATTTGGGGCCACTGTCTGAAGTCCTTTTTTGTGTGTTGACTTGCAGTTTCCTCAACATCTCCATGCACATTGAATTATGCAGGGTCAGCTCATCCTCTTGCTAGATCAACTTGCCAGCGGTTGCCCTTAATGAACAGTGACAGGAGACTGCAAGACGATTGTGGTTTTAACTAAGTCTCCCTTAAGTTGTTAAACCGCTTAAGCTTTCCAGTGCTTTCTTTACGGTAGGCAGCTGCTCCCAAGAGTAAAGAGACAGAGAAGATACCTCACTCCACTCGCTCATAACACACAAGTTTAAAATGAACGTTTTATTTGCACTGTTGCATGATGCCTTAACAAATAGTAATCAAAGGACCTACAGAAAGATAGGATGCATAAAACAGTCATGTGACCGGGTCAATAGCAAATTTGTGATTTACAAGCAAGCAGTCCAAATTTGGCAAAAAAAAATAAAACGGGGTGTAACAGACGGCAAATATTATAACACTGCATCAATTACAAAACAAATCAAAAGCAGGAGAATGACAAATTCAGAACCCACATTTGTGCGCATTGAAAATGAATCTTTGAACTGTGTTCCAGTTACAGCATCACTTCTTTCTGTTTTGAGCAAAATTGATCATTAGCCGATGTTTCAGCAAGCACTTCAGAGGCAGTTTTAAGAACTACCACGGATCCACAGCAAGGACTATTTCACAGAGCAATTTACCATTGCATGACCATTATAAATAAGGAGACACAAGTCTCACTAAGGAGGGTAATTACTCAGCGAGAGACAACCATCTTTCTAATTGCCTTCATTGTAATGCAACCCTGTTTACCATAATTGGGCTAGGAATGTGCTTTTTTTAATGCACTTATTGTGCCAGTTGCAGCCCACAGTATATTGCTGGGATTTCACTATACATTTCACATACATGTTATATATAAAATAGCTTCACAGCTCTGTTACATGCCAGACAAGCATTTAGACACACAAAAATGGAACAAAGCTGCCAAGCCCTCAGCGTGTGCCAATTTACATGAAATCAAGGCAAAGCATTCTTTTTCGATCTTCAAGGACGCATTTCCCTGAAATAACATGTGGGTGTATAAAACCTTTCTAACTAACCTTAGCATGGTGTGTCCATAGGATATAGCCCAACAACAAAGGTAACTGTAATGATGCAAACCCACCGCTGACAGGGAGCAATAGAGGGCCATACAGCGGCCTTAAAGGGGAAACCCAGAAAAGTATTGCAATCAGAAGGTGCAAACATTACCAAGAATGGCAGCTGCCTTATTACCAGCTATCTACAACTACTTCGACAATCACATTTTCACATACAGAATCACGTGTGTCCACACCACGTAAAGACCTATTGCCGTCATCAGTGACATCTAGGCTCGCAGTAGGTCATCGAGGAGACGGCCTTATCTCTAGATGACCGCATTCACCTTATGAAGGGATATAGTGCCTCATTAGTCGTTTTACATTAGCATGCTGAAACGCGACATTAAGAGATGATTTTACACAACCAAAATTAGCTTGAAAAAAGGAAGCATAAAAGGCACAAATATTCACCAAAACATTGCCCGTGATTGGACTTGTGCAAAATTTTAAGGGAATCAATCTTGCAACTAAACAATTTGGCTTTCCAGGGGAAGAAATGCACAGTTTTTCATTTGTTTTCTTTTAAATAATTGACTTGACCCTATAGTTAATCTTACTGGGCACCTTCTCACTTGCTGGACAGCTGGAGCTATGCCCTCCACCTTCTTTATTATACATTAGGATGGGGGCAACCCCTCGTCAACCAGAAGAGCAATGTTGGCATAATGCATATTTAAATCTCCGCAGACTTACACGGTCTCTAGTTATGACGCGGCAAATCAAGCAACCATTAAAGATTCCCTTTGCCGCTCACTGACTTATCTCTGCATTACACAGACCCAACAGCTAATGTCTCATCTCACCTGGAACGGTTGGTTTTGTGAATAACCTACACACAATGCTCAATAAAGACATAAATGGGGGGCAGAAGATGGAAAACACATACAGTGTTCTAGAAAGCCATTTCAGTTAGCAGTATTAACATTTCATTCCCAAGTGAATTATTGACATTTGTCCTGTTAGAATGATCTACAAAACTATCCATGGCTTAATGAAGGTAATCATAATGTGCGTAGTAAATATCTGATTTTCATTGTGTGGCTATACAGTACAGCGGAACAAGAGGTTCATGTTGAGACAGTGGCTGGGATCACCGTTTTATGGGCCGCAAAACACCCATGACGGCTTAGCGCGTGTCACGGGAGCTGACGTTCCAAAACCGTTGGCTGACTGGCCAAACTTAAGAGAAAATGTTCAAAAAGCACCAAGTTGCAAGCCTGTAAGAAATTAGTAGTCGTCATCTTAAAATGGGTGCATTCACAGCTATAAAGTCCCTAATTTAATCACGGATAAATTCAAATCAAAATACTTTTGTTACAAAAAAAAAATCTGCGCAAAGGCAAATATCCAAGAATAAATAGGCTGCCTAGTGCTCTTGGTTACAAAGGCCTATTCTGACCTGCTAACAGTACTAAAAAATGTCGTTTCCATCCCATTTTGTGCCCAGGAGCATTGCCAGGCAAAAGCAGTAGATTTCCCATTCTTCTTCCCCTACTAGTTTTATAAAACAAATGTTACATATTTCATTTAGCGACCATGTTAAACCAGAACCACCAAAGGAGTGAACTATGAGAAGTGCGAGACACTCCCCGTCAGGAGGGCATACGTTGCAAAGCACAGTAATGGACTAAAAAGTTAGTAGGATGAAGTGCCTCTACGTGGGGTTTTCATTCTCAGATGAGCGTTTCTTTCCAGTCTTTGATTGGCGACGGTCTCACTTGCTCCTTTAATGGCTTTGGCTGCTCTTTTGCTGCCTTTGTCTCCACAGAAGCGTCTTTCTGCAGCTGTGGTCGGGCGCCCGGCTTCCCCGGCTCCTCTTCCTCCTGCAGCTGCTCCGATTTCACGCGCTGCATCTGTAATAGCCGAAGCTGCACACGCAGCTCAATGATGGCCTCTCTCTCCTCATGAATTGCCTGGTTCAAATGGTTGTTCTTGATCTGACAAAAAGGAACGCAGCCAAAACAGAGAGGGGGGAAAAAAAAGTTAATCACCAGGTGCAGTAATAAAGAAGCAATGTTCCCAACAATCAGTTGCCCAGAATACTTACTGGATCCAACTCCCCACACAATGCCTTATTTACAATCATATACGAGAACAAATTAGGAGCATAAGGGTTTGGGCTGGTGTGTTGGTTTTGTTGCTTGCTGGCTTTACACATTGACAAAGGGGGTTACTGCGTTTGACTTTCCTTTTTGGATTGCCTATGTCATTTTCCACCGAGAGGGGACAGCGGTGGACTTTGTCTGTAGCAGCACTAGCAGAAAACATTTACCATTTCTAAAAAAGCACAGCTGAACGGCACAGCTTTAGCAGACTTTGGCACCAGGTTATATCCATCCAGTAGTTCCCATTAATTAATAATAAAGTCAATGCCTTTGTTTTTAGATTCTATTCTCTAACAGGCTACACCATCTCACAAAAAAAGAGAAGTACACATACAGCAGACCACTCTACTAACCCAAGTCTATTTAACCCTTTAATGTCAAATTGTGTATGTGTGTATTGGAAAAATAAATGGAAGAAGGTTTTCACTAGAATTGTTGGCGCTTCAAACAGAAGACCGGCCATATCAAATACTAATTGGATTGAAAGCCATGCACAAAGCCAACAAAAAATGGTAATGGAGATGTTTAAAGATCTTTTATAAAAGGGTCACCTCCAGCTCTTCATTCTGCCTCTGCAGGTCTTCTAAAATAATTTGCAGCTCCTCTTCATCCTCACTTTCACTCTCACTGTCTGAGGAATACTCTTCAGTTTCACTCCGGCCATGCTGCTGGCGGCTGCAACACATTTCAAGAACATTACATCCAGAGGACCAAAACCAACATAAGACACACAATGTCTTTTCAAATGCTACTGTATTTTAAAAAAAAGGAAAAGGAAAATATTTTTCCACCACATACATTGGGATGATTTGCTCACAGGTGTCAAGCTTATTACAAATCCATATTAAATAAATTTTATTATGACCCTTTCAAACAGGAAAAATACAGGCAGGCCAGATGGGTTGAATGGGTATTATGTACAGAGTACCCAATTGCAAAGAACAGAGGCTCAAGATCAACACCCAACTCAGCCCAGCATGTCAACCGATGCATGTGAGCAACATCCGAGCCGGCTCGGGCTTCTCCTCCTCTATAATATTTTGTTTCCGGCACTCGTCCATTTAGCAGACGTTCCTGGCTTGGCTCCACCTCAGCTCATGCATCCCCATCAGCCAATTCGCTATATTTATTTCTGGGAGCCAAGTAGTCATGTGAGAAATCAGTTGTAAGAAACTCAAATGCCTAATTTGACTGCACAATTTTGTATTAACCGAGAACATTAGCACAGTCACTAGCCCCACACAAATGGATTTTCTTACGGTTGGCATTGTACAATGCCCACAGAATAAACAAAATAGCACATGAAGTACTGGCCAGGTACATAAACCACAACAAGAACACACAGAGATTCAAACAATGATGGCGGAAACATTTTTACCTTTGTATTTCAGAAATTTCTGCTCTAAGACGGTCTATTTCTTCCTTCTCTGTAGCAATCTGACGCCTAAGATATTGCTCCATCGCTACAAGTTCTTCCTGTTCTGTTAGGATCTCATTTTCCTGAGAAATAACATGCAAATACCATTTTAATGATAATAAAAGTAACATAATTCAATTAGTAAGAAACCTGAACCCTGTCTGTTAACTAAATTTAATGATTTGAACCAGAACACTTTGCGGAACAGACACACAACATTGAGTACATCCGAAACTTCCCAGAATTAAAACGGCCTCATTTTTATTTACAATAAAGAAGGAATTCAATTTCTGCTAGTCTCCAAAAAACAAGCTAGGTCGTAGATCGTAGCGACATTATAAAGCCGATGTACCTGGGCGAGTAGTATATTAAGAACCTCTTCTTCATTTTCAGTCATTTCTTCTTTGGAAACGTCTTCCTTGGAAAGACTGGCAATTTCTTGAGCAATCTTAGTTTCACAGTCCTGTAAAGAGAAACCATAATAGTTAATACAAGCGTTCTTACTTCCCTGGCAGCGCAAACTAAATGAATTCGCCCCAGAAACAATGACCACAGACCGCACCTATCCGCAGCTCCCCATTAATCATAACGGACAGTTATACATCTACCCCATTGCTGAATGTCCAAGATGCAAGAAGGGCCTAGGTTCTGGATGTTTGACAGTGTGCAGGTCAGAGAAGGAACACTATAGAAAAAGAGGGATGGATTAAGAAGGGAGAGTAGATGTATGCAACCAGATTAATAAACTCCGAAGAACTGTACCTCTTATTAAATCTCTCTCTAGAAGTCAAACTTTACACAGATAAAGGAAGAAACTGCACACAGGATGAAAGGAAGTATGCCAGCGTGTGAAAGGCCTGCAGCTGCGATGGAGCGAGAAGCTGCCCAGTAATTCACAGGACACACGTGTTCAGCACACTGGTCGTCGGCCAAGATCCACACAAGGAGGAGCGTTGTTCTCCTAGCTCTATTATGTGACAGGCTGGACCTTTGAGTACCACACACCTGCCTTTTAGCTTCTCTCAGCTTCCTTTTAAGTGCCGTCAGAATCCTTTGAACTTCCCACAGTCGCTCTTCTTTAGACAGATCCTTTATTCCCGCCTGAAGGTCTCGATGCAAACAATTCAGAAGGAATTCCTGTACAATTTAAAATGAAATGCAAGTTAAAGGGGGCATCACTCGGTTTTATTCTTTTAATGACTGTTGGTAGAAGGTAGATATTAGGGCGCAATTTGTAGCGAGACTTTGCAAAAAGAAAAGAAAAAAACAGAACAGAGTAACGTTTATCAAGTAATGAAATCCATTATATGCCACAAAAACAACTGCGATCAGGCAAATCACTTGGGTATGAAAGAAAATTCATAACACTCAACTCCATGCAAAGGGGTGATAACTGAGGAGGCCCACAAAGACGGAAGCGCATGCAGCTGGCAAAGGGCTTCTTCCAAGTGAGCCAACATGAGATGTCAACATTTTAGCAACTTCACACAAGCAGAACAGGATCATGTTGCCTCATCAATGGTAATGTTTTGTAAAGCGAATGTGAAAATAATCACCTGCCGTCGAATCTCCTCTTTTATGGTTTCTTGGGTGTCTGGTAGTGCAGGCATCGTGGCCATGTTAGACCAGCGCAGAGGTTTTATAACTCTTTTTATGAGGACACCTCCAAAGAGCTCTTGGACGTGCGTAAAGAACACATACAGGACACGGTTACTGATCTGAGGAAAGAAGTTAAGAAAGAAAGTAGTTTTATTTTTGTGTTTGCTATATGCAGTTTTATAAACTATCAAGGCACTTTGACATAGGATTTCTTTCACAAGCTAGGGGTCAGCGCTGGGAGAGAAAAGACCCAAAAACCATTTATCTTCAGCAATAACACATACAGTCTTTAAGTTTTGTAAGGAAATAATCCTCCCTTACATTCTACATAACATTTTATTATAAAGTTTAGAACTACAGATTAGGCCAGCATGCTTTTTTAAAAAATTTTACTTTATTTACTTGAGATCGCTTTCGGGTCTTTATAAACCTTAAGGATCTCTCTTGTAAACTTTTATAATGTCTTTGTGACGTGCTATGTATTCATTTTTACATTTATTTTATTTTGCTTTGCACTCTAAAATTATTTTCAAGATAGAGCATTTTGTGGATCCTGTAGAAACCGTCAATGATTCATATCTAGATCTCAACTAACATAAGAAAAAAAATAAATAAATAAATAAATGGAGACACAAAAAAAAAAAAAGTTAAAAATAAAAAAGTTATTAATGTGAGGCAGTTGCCGGGAACGAGCACATGCTGTACCTGTACGGTAGGGCTGAGAACAATAGAAATATTCTGGATATTCATTTTGGTTTCAAGTTCTTTCTCAATAACATGGTCCATGTGTACTATTAGCCAGGAGATCAGGTTGAAGTTGCATTCTGGCAGCTCCTTCATGAGGCGCTGACACTCCGCAAGCCTTTCTGCTTCCGTGCTCTTGCCGCAGGCCTCTTCAAATCGTGGCATCAGATCTTTGGTAAGGACATTCTCTGGCAGCTCTCGTAAGTATTGCTTCAGTAGACTGGCAACTGTGTAAGGTTCATAGTCGTCGAGGTTTGGAGACTCCTCACGGTCATATGATGCTTTCAACTCGTCCACCTTTGACTTTATTCCTGAGATGAAATACACAAAACTGTATTATAACATGTAAACCGTTTTATTTTCTGCATGTTGTCACCTTTTTTAAAACACAATTACTGATCCACTTCTGTTTTGGAATTAGGAAACTAGTACAAGTTTTGGCACTAAACCACTGGATATTTCTCTGAATCCCGTGGAAGTTCTGCCACCATGGATGGTCTCTGTCAGTTTTCAAGTCGTAAAAGTGTGTGACATTGCAGGGGTCAAAATGGAAAGTAAAATAACAGTCTATTACTAAGCTTAAATGAACGTTCACCAGCTTGACAATTATGTCAAGAATCATGTAAAATATTGGGATACAGTGGGATACAAGCACTACCTGACACCCTGTAGATGCCTTCACACTTCATCCCATGGTACTCTATGTAGTCAATACATTCTCTGAACACAGCGGGGAGTCGAATCCCATCACTCATCATGGTCCTTTCCGCAGCAGCAGCCAGAGGGATACCAAACACCGGCCTCAGCTTGGGGACATCCACTGGTGGAAGCTCCGGCTCAGGAGTGGGTTTCTTTTTTTTCTTCTTTTCCTTCCATTGTTTGACAACATCTGCAGCAGTCAGGTCCTTTGACTTCTTTTCCTTGTGCTTGTCTTCCTTGTGCTTTTCTTCTTTTGGTTTCTCTTTGATTTTGAAGTCTTTCTCCTTCTTCTTGGAAAAACTAGGCTTCTTAAACACGTGGATTCCCTTGGACCTCTTCATTTTGGACGGGCTTTCAGCTTCATCGCCAGAACTGTCCTCCTGGAAGGCAGCATATCCTTCAGCTGGGGAAGAAACACAAAACAGAGTTAATATGCATGGAATACAGACCAAAATAGAACTAATGGTTGGTTTATTAAGTACACATAATTTGGATTTCATATTCCTAAATGTGAATGAATATGAAGACGATTCAGTAAATGACCTCGAGGAGGGTGCTTTATATGGCAAAAAGCTTCGATTTTAGGCAAGGTTAGTTAGAGTTTAGGCAACTCTCTATGGATCAAGTTCAGTAAAACAAACTGTCCACTGACAAAACAGAATGTTAAAATAAAGCATTTTATTAAAAAAACCAATTCTTTATCACTGGCCCCCAAAAGAAAAAACAATTTGATATCAGCTTTGATGTTTTATCCGGGATTCGTATCAAAGCGCTTATTCTCAGTTAACAAAATGAGACTCCATCTGAAGCTTTGTGCGCTCTTTAAGCCACGTGAACATGTAACCAATGCTGAACGGAACCTACACAGAAATGAATGCTTCCAATAACCGGAAGACGCCCGGCATACGGATGTGATTGCTGTAAAAGGTCTGGAGAAGTATCCCAGTAATTAAATGTACTCTTTTGAACACTTTTACGTCCATCAGTGATATTCTAATAAATTACAATGTCAACAGGATAGAATCCGCATAAAGAATAGATTGAAATAACACACAAACGTAACGGTAATTCGTACAACTGGCAGGAAGGCATCAGTCATTCCAAAAAACGGAAAGGTCATTAACATTAATACCTGCAAACGTGTAAATTCTGAACAGTTACCCTTTCACACAACATCCCTCTTATTATTTCATCTGCTGGAAAGGCTGCTTTATTTAATGCACCCAGGCCAGCATCCACTCTGCTCCGTCAAAGTGACAGGCATCACAAAAGAACATTTTTTCCCCAAACATTTCCAGTTACCACATGCAGCATTCACAGGATCTGCACGGGGG
Organism: Spea bombifrons; assembly: GCF_027358695.1. Classification (NCBI taxonomy): domain Eukaryota; kingdom Metazoa; phylum Chordata; class Amphibia; order Anura; family Pelobatidae; genus Spea; species Spea bombifrons. Next base: position 75,509,944 of record NC_071091.1, read on the forward strand.
ACACCATTAGTCATCCAGTTGTTCACGCCCTTCCACAGAAAGCATTTTCTTAAACAATTCAAGTCCTCTGAAGACACAGATCTTCTTTGCAGCATAAGAAAATCTACCTTGTGCTTGGGGGAAATAATTTCCACGATGTATCATCATTTATACACCGTACCAAAGAAACAACAGAATCTCAATCTCGTTTGCACTAGATGTTAGTGACGTTAATAGGGCACTCCAGCCATCGTACGCACATAACAGCTGAGAGGTCCCTTTACATTTTTGTGATGCCCCCATAGAAATGCATGGGCATTTGTCCCTTCCCCGCTATTTTATCTGCATGAGATGTGATTGGCCGATCGATATATTTACTGCCAATCAGCTCCAGTGTTGACTCGGGGAACACCGCAGACGGTGGTCTATTAAGACCCCTATGGGCATGTGCAGAGAGCACTCCCATTTATTTCAATGGGGGCACTTTCCTGCCACTGATTGGCTGCCTCAACTAGCCAATCGGTGGTAATCATCGTTACACCATGATGACAAATTGTATCACGTGCCATTCTGCCAATCACTTCCCGCTGCCCCTCTTCCACTCTCGGACAGTATAGGTACCCCATCCGTCGTATTCTCACTTCCAACAGTGAGAATCCAAAAGTGCATTATGGACACAGTCGGCGCCAGAGAGTAATACAGTTTTATACTCAAATGCTTTAGTGATTATCCAAACCTTGCTTTTCATATAAGGAATGTTTGCTTTATTGTATTCTTCAGGCTGAAAAATGAAGTTTAATATATTTTATAATATAAGTGATGGACAATTTGTTGCACCACATTTACCAGTGACCTATTATAGTCAATATTACTAGATTTAAAAACCATATTTATCTTTATTAAAGTAAACCAGCTTTAGTTACAAAGTGGTGTAGATTAGAAGATAAAAGAGTATTACAATGAGAATTTCCTTGGGAAGTAAAGCAGGATGGATCTGATACCCATGATAATTTACAAGGCACAATAATGCATTTCTACTGATTTATTATCAAGTGTCAGAGTAACTAAGTGGAGGTGCCTGTAGCCTTGTTTATCATCTAAATGTTACTAACATTATTGTAGGATGGTGGAATAATATTTAATGTTGAAATCCACTGTTTAGCACTGGGGGGGCAGTTACTATGGGTCACTGAGATCCAATGTTCCTACAACTTTAGTGTAGTATGAGCTTTACTATTAACCTCAATAGCAAAACAAATGATATTCATAATAACCAACACATATTAGAGATACCAGCAGAGCCAAAAACAATCCCAAGAGTAAACCATCGGCTTCTGTCATGTAACTCTACCCAGATATATAGGTGGAAGAAGTGACTCACAAACCATATAACACCTAGTTTTTATGTAGCGCTTATACTCACATGCTCTTCAATGAGCAGCTGAATGATAGTTATTATATACATATTAAAATGTTCTATAGCTCGTAATATATCACTAATATTCGTGATTTTAGAATGTAAATTAAACTCACTTCTCTTCTCCTTTTTCTTAAACTTTCCTTTCTTTTTGCCATGGTCCTTCTCATCATCAGATACTATATCGGGGGGTTCGTGAAGGATATCATGAGGAGGAGATGGCTCCCCAGTGCGGTAGAGTCCTGGGAATTTGGTAGGGCTTATCTCCTCGGAGCTGGGGGTGCGTGCAAGGACCCCACCATGCTCAGCCCGCCGATGCTCACTTGGGCTGCTGGTGGGAGGGAGAAAGCACTCCGTCATTTTGCTGCCCACAACGTTCTCCACAAACTGAACTCTGGAGTCTGTTACCTGTCCATGGTACCTGTGATAAAAAAAACAGAGATGCAATCAATACAAGGGGTTATCGGTTTCAATACACTGCCATTGGGGGCAAAAACGTACACAGCATTTCTCCCAGATACGCTATACAGACCCCAGCTCTTCTCTTCTGACACCCAGATGTTTTCCAAATGCATGATCATAACAGGAAAGCATTCAGTGCCTCATGTTTCAAATGTAATGTGTTGTGTTACTCTATTATCTATAAATCTAACCAAATGTGCCTGACATTTATTAAGACAAACTTGAAAGGTTGCATTTCCATGTGCTGGCAATTTACCAGACTGATCATGATCACTGCTATAGTAATTATTGTACATCAAAAATGCTTATTGTTATATAGTTTGTTTCTTTTACTCCAAACAGTGCTGTATTTCAGTAATGAAAAAAAGATTTTTTTGGAAAAGAAATGCCATAAAAGTCAGCGTGTTTGGTTGTATGTCAGTTAGGGCGAGGGCAGTCAGTGTGTTTGGTTGTATGTCAGTTAAGGGTGAGGGGAGTCAGTGTGTTTGGTTGTGTGTCAGTTGGGGCGAGGGGAGTCAGTGTGTTTGGTTGTGTGTCAGGGCGAGGGGAGTCAGTTAGGGCGAGGGGAGTCAGTGTGTTTGGTTGTGTGTCAGTTAGGGTGAGGGCAGTCAGTGTGTTTGGTTGTGTGTCAGTTGGGGCAAGGGCAGTCAGCGTGTTTGGTTGTGTGTCAGTTAGGGTGAGGGCAGTCAGCGTGTTTGGTTGTGTGTCAGGGCGAGGGGAGTCAGTGTGTTTGGTTGTGTGTCAGGGCAAGGGGAGTCAGTGTGTTTGGTTGTGTGTTAGGGCGAGGGGAGTCAGTGTGTTTGGTTGTGTGTCAGGGCGAGGGGAGTCAGTGTGTTTGGTTGTGTGTCAGGGAGAGGGGAGTCAGTGTGTTTGGTTGTGTGTCAGGGTGAGGGGAGTCAGTGTGTTTGGTTGTGTGTCAGGGTGAGGGGAGTCAGTGTGTTTGGTTGTGTGTTAGGGCGAGGGGAGTCAGTTAGGGCGAGGGGAGTCAGTTAGGGCGAGGGGAGTCAGTGTGTTTGGTTGTGTGTTTGGTTGTGTGTCAGGGCGAGGGGAGTCAGTGTGTTTGGTTGTGTGTCAGGGCGAGGGGAGTCAGTGTGTTTGGTTGTGTGTCAGGGCGAGGGGAGTCAGTTAGGGTGAGGGGAGTCAGTGTGTTTGGTTGTGTGTCAGGGCGAGGGGAGTCAGTGTGTTTGGTTGTGTGTCAGGGCGAGGGGAGTCAGTGTGTTTGGTTGTGTGTCAGGGAGAGGGGAGTCAGTGTGTTTGGTTGTGTGTCAGGGTGAGGGGAGTCAGTGTGTTTGGTTGTGTGTTAGGGCGAGGGGAGTCAGTTAGGGCGAGGGGAGTCAGTTAGGGCGAGGGGAGTCAGTGTGTTTGGTTGTGTGTTTGGTTGTGTGTCAGGGCGAGGGGAGTCAGTGTGTTTGGTTGTGTGTCAGGGCGAGGGGAGTCAGTGTGTTTGGTTGTGTGTCAGGGCGAGGGGAGTCAGTTAGGGTGAGGGGAGTCAGTGTGTTTGGTTGTGTGTCAGGGCGAGGGGAGTCAGTGTGTTTGGTTGTGTGTCAGGGCGAGGGGAGTCAGTTAGGGTGAGGGGAGTCAGTGCGTTTGGTTGTGTCAGTTAGGGCGAGGGGAGTCAGTGTGTTTGGTTGTGTGTCAGGGCGAGGGGAGTCAGTGTGTTTGGTTGTGTGTCAGGGCGAGGGGAGTCAGTGTGTTTGGTTGTGTGTCAGGGCGAGGGGAGTCAGTGTGTTTGGTTGTGTGTCAGGGCGAGGGGAGTCAGTGTGTTTGGTTGTGTGTCAGGGCGAGGGGAGTCAGTGTGTTTGGTTGTGTGTCAGGGCGAGGGGAGTCAGTGTGTTTGGTTGTGTGTCAGGGCGAGGGGAGTCAGTGTGTTTGGTTGTGTGTCAGGGCGAGGGGAGTCAGTGTGTTTGGTTGTGTGTCAGGGCGAGGGGAGTCAGTGTGTTTGGTTGTGTGTCAGGGCGAGGGGAGTCAGTGTGTTTGGTTGTGTGTCAGGGCGAGGGGATTCAGTGTGTTTGGTTGTGTGTTAGGGCGAGGGGAGTCAGTGTGTTTGGTTGTGTGTCAGGGCGAGGGGAGTCAGTGTGTTTGGTTGTGTGTCAGGGCGAGGGGAGTCAGTGTGTTTGGTTGTGTGTCAGGGCGAGGGGATTCAGTGTGTTTGGTTGTGTGTTAGGGCGAGGGGAGTCAGTGTGTTTGGTTGTGTGTCAGGGCGAGGGGAGTCAGTGTGTTTGGTTGTGTGTCAGGGCGAGGGGAGTCAGTGTGTTTGGTTGTGTGTCAGGGCGAGGGGAGTCAGTGTGTTTGGTTGTGTCAGTTAGGGCGAGGGGAGTCAGTGTGTTTGGTTGTGTGTCAGGCTGAGGGGAGTCAGTGTGTTTGGTTGTGTGTCAGGGCGAGGGGAGTCAGTGTGTTTGGTTGTGTGCCAGTTTTGGTGTGGGTGCATTAGTACGCTGGCTGAGAGTGATCAGTGGGTATAAGTGTGCATCAGCAGATCAGTCTCATAACATGGTTTCCCCCTTGGGAAAAAATAGTCACAAGAGGGGAATTTTACCCTGTAAAAGAAAGTGAATTCTAGGCCCTAATGCTAGGGCAAAAGACGTTAGTTCTTTAATTAGCTTTTTTTAGGATTCTGAGGATGCCTTCCAAATACGTACATCACTATAAAAAGTATTTACAAATCGTAACATGATCCCATCAAACTACTCAGCAATGACATGCCTGGCGGAGAACATTCCAAGCTTTATATATTAGATAACAATCTCAATAGCTGTCCTGGCTTTAATCCTACATCCCTACTACGTTTTGTTTCCCCTTCACAGCGCCTCATTTATTTCTTGTAAAACAGGTTCTAATATTATACGTATGACCTCATTCACCGTGCCAACATGATAAGTGTAAGCAGAGCTTTATCGTGACTTCATTCCAAATGAAGAAGCAACGTCCGGGGTCCCAAAAGCATATGCGGCTTGACATTTTTCTGTGTTTGCTCAATAAAAAGGTATGACCTATGACTAAGCCTCCAACTGCTATTAGACCAACATGGCAATATATATGTATATGGCAACTATATCATCTACGGTAATGTTTGGTTAATATATTGACCCAACACACAACAGAACATTGTTTTGGTCACAAAATAGCATGCCGGTTAAAGGCAGTTCCAGGAGATAAAAGCATACGAATGTCGAACTGATGTACACCCAGCGTTGCATGATCGTAATTAGGAGGTACGCAGGCATAAAACAGGTTGCGTCTTGTTTCTAGCCACCGAACACACACACAAACTCTCTTGTATTACTGTGAGGTCCATCTGTCAGAACACTATTGCTGTATTATTATTTATTGTTTTATATAGCGCCATCAAATGCCGTAGTGCTGTACAAAGGGTAGACAGGACATCATGTAGTATATAACATAACAATTTGACTTACAGAAACAACAGGTGGGGCGGGCCCTGCTCAAAGAGCTTACAATCTGTCTTATTATCCTGCTACCCTTTGCTACGCAAAGCTTTTTCTTGCTTCGGATTACCAAAAGCAAGACACTGATCTAATTAAAACAATGAACATTATCTTACTGTTATCTCACTTTAGGAATATTACGGGAAAGGCAGACAAAGGAAGATGTATTGAGACAATAGTTCATAGAGCTCACACTGGCGTTATGTGATATCCTGTTTGGGGGAAATGGCACATAAATGATCCTGAATTGTTACATTTGCTGGCCCTAAGAAAAGGCTCATTATCCACAGTGAAGCCATCACAAGAACCGACCCTGCAAATGTTATAAAGGCCCACTAGAGACTAATGATAAAATAATTGGCTGCCATTAAATTTAGGAGCACCAGACCTATGAGCTCATACTATATATGACGTGTATATATTATAAATCCTTGCAGTATGTGTATGTGCCATCAGCACTACATAAGTAAAGATATCCAATTTGCCTACACTGAGATATGCGCATTATTTCTCTGTGAAGCAGGGATTCACTGCCTACAACACAAAGTGAGCCTTTCTAGAGATGACATGGCTGCAACGCGTAATACGTAGCGAATGTGTAAGATACTGAATACTTCATCCATAGGAAAGTGTAAGTAGTAGTAATAGTAGTAGTATTATTACTGAGACAGACATACCCCCGCCTCGCTCTGTCAATATGCGCCCTCTTCCTCTTCCTCCTGCTTCCAGTGCTGAGCAGGAAGCGATACAGCGCCTCAGATCTTGGACGGCAACGTCACGATTACGTCGGACGGAGCAGCCATGTTTTGATTGGCACGTCGCCATCCGCAATTTCCTGGTTGCCTGGGAAGCTCTGTGAAGAGGAGCGAATCTGCGACTCACACAACTACGATTCCCGGCATGCCTTGCGGTGTAAGAGCAGCCCTTTTATGCCTAAATAGATAGAAGATAGGGGATAGCGAGGCGCTGGCGCTGCATGATGTGAGGACTGCGGTTTTTTTTCTTCAGACTAATGAAAAATTAAATGGAAAGTTGGGATGACTAATCCCTTAAAACTACTAGTCTATGTGGTCTATTCACTAAAGGCAGAGTAAGCAGGGGAGTTTTTAACTCTTTCACTTCACTATTCATTCATTCATTAGTGACTTTGGGATGACCAGACCTTAGGTGGCAGGTCTAGGGGCAGCAGCCCTTCTGACACATAGCCATGAGCCAATTGCTGTTGGACAATCAGGCGCACTTAATGCGCTGATTAAAAGGGTGATCACTGGTCTCCCCAACCGGCCCATTTATGTTATGGTGGACTGCGCTGAAAAAATGTCTATTAGGTTTTTTTTTAATGGGCTATATGATTAAATCTTACCGGCAAAACACATCAGGAAGTTGATATTTTTCAACTTGGTCTGTGTACTCTTTAATCATAGAATAAAAGTTATCTTTCAACTTGATGGCTCCTGAAGGATTGTGTTGATCGATTGAGCCGACGGTAATATTTGTCCAAGAGCAATACATCTTTGGATTCACACGTCCTTGCGTGACTTTAAATCTCTCTTACTGCTCATTCTATTTTATACTTGGTTAAAGAAGAACGTTTGCTGTCTGAAAGCTTCCACGCATATACATACATACATGTATACATGTATACATGTATATATGTATATATATATACTGCAGAGAGTACTCCTGACTTGATCTCGAGTGGCCCAGGTCCCTGCACCCTCCGCTAGCGGTAAGGAGCCTCCATCTTTGGAACAGGGCTCGGCGGGTAGTCAGAAGCTACTCTTGGTCATGCCTAGAATAGAAAAGCTTAGGTGCGCAGTTAACTGTAAATAATCGAATATTTATTGCATTTCAGTTCATCTCGCAGGATTTTCTTCTGTTATGACGACCTAAAATGCCTTGATGAACACGCGCTGGGGTTGAAACAGTGATAGTGTGTTAGCGTGTGTACTGTATCAGTAGTAACTGAACCTAGACATTAAAATAACAGTCAGTGTATTGCTGGATAACCATACCTGGCTTGGAAATAAACAATTGAGATAAAAGAAAATTCTTTGATATCATAAGAATACAAGAAGCCTTAAAAATATTTTGGCCCACCTCTAGATTGTAAACTTACGAGCAGGACCCTCTAACTAATGTATCGGTTTGTCCTAGCCTGTCCATTCTAGTTTGGTCATACACGTTGAATGCGTGTACTGTAAGAACTGTGCTTGGTGCTATACAAGTAAAAGTTCATATTTGATGAGATTAAACCCTTTGCAGAAACACGATCAATTGAATTTCAGGTACAATATACACTTCCTTACAGAAGGAATACACAAGTATAACATCGCAATGTGAAAATGCATCATGGATCATGCCACATAATACACCCTAGTAGAGCCCAAGCCAGGGGCATCCCCCCCAAAAGACAGTTACCCACACAAGTGGGCCGCGTAGAAAAAAAATATTTGGAGATAAGGTGTAAAGAAGATAAAAAGAGAAAGAGAAGAAAAAAGGGGAGATATTAACACGTCTATGCTACGAATAAACAGAAAATGCATTGCCGACGTTTAAATATTATACACATGTATATGTTTCGTATAAAATGTATAATATAAAAGTTTATTAAAAGCATAAGATTATGCATTTTGCTGTATAAAGCAATATTGTTACATAGTCATAGAAACAGTATATAAAAACACATTTTGATACAAAATCCTTGAAATCATCTGAAATTGGTACCTTTCCACTATATTACAAACAAAATATTCTATCACAATTTTTTCAAATGTCCAGTAAACAAGGGGGGGGCAATATATATAGATTTTAATTAATCAGGCAATTTTTAGTATGTATTGTGTGATCCCACAAATTCAAGAATATGATTGGCTCACCATATCTATAAGTTTGTTTGATTTTGTACAGATCTGAGACAAATAGATGTGCATTGTAGTAACACTTTGTCTAAAAAGAAGGACCATAATGGATGCCTCACACCGCAAGCCATATTCTCAGAGTAATGGGTTAAAGCTACTCGGCTAATAGAAAAGCAACCCAGGTCAATTAAAACTAAGGCATTTATTTAGTAAACTGGATCTTGGAAGGTGGGTTAAATATTTCCACCCACCAACTTTTCAATAAAGTGGGAGATGACAGGAGAGATGGGGTTTCGTCTCCCTGGATTCACGATGTATTATAAAAGGACCATCCCTGGCCAATTCCTCTACCAGAAGGGCTCGGCTGATCCTGTATAATGACCGCATAGTTTCATCAGTGGGGCAACTTTTAAAAGAAATCTCACATACTGCAATATCCTTTATACTGAATCATCCAAGGCGGGTTGATCCTTCATAATACAAAGTTAAGCCTTTAAGATGGAAACTCCTTTTTCCTCTGCAAGAAGGGCTGAGCTACATAGTCTATAGTAAATCAGTGAGAGGACCTATACAGAATATTGTGGAGCTAAATTTTGCACAACACATTAACAAACGTGTAGCAAACCCCTAAATAAAAACGGGCAAGAAAACAAATTTGGTTATTTTGTAAAAATGTCCTTTATCCCTGGATTTGGTAAAGTGATTAAACACTAGATAATTTTAGTTTTAAATGTTTATAATACATAAAAAAAGGGAATTTAAAAAAATATATATATACCGGTGCTTTCGAAAGTGAGGATGTCTCTTTATCTAAATTAAGATTTGGTCACAAGCTTTTGTGAAAAGATCTGGTGTGCTTAGGACTTTTGGATAGCCATCTGCCTTGATAACTAGCCAAGAGGCAGTTTTCTTTAACATGCTTCTGCTTCCTTTGTTTCAACATATCTTCATCAACATCTTGAAACCATATTTAACCCATAAAAAATAGCCAAAAGCTCAGGATGAAAACATTGTTTTACCAGGGTTGGTCAGTCTTGTACGGCAAAAAAAAATGGTTTTAACAATATTTACATTACATTTTTATTTACACGCTTGTAGGGGAAGCTCCACAAAAAAAAAAAAAAAAAAAAAGGCTAATCCTCTAAAACTTGGCAAAAAAATAATCTGTACCTTATATTCCATATATTTAAGCTATTAAATAAAAAAAATATATAAATGGGCCTTTTTATGATAAAGAAAATAAATATTTTACGTTACAGTTCTACATAGCATAGGCTCGGAATATGAAGCTATAAAATCAGTGGTGTAATAGAATAGAAATCACAGGGGATTTCTGGTTTCTTGAACAAAAATCGCTTGGAGATCTCATCTGTCTCATGGCCAAGAGTTAGACAACCGTAATAAGCAAATGGGGTAAGCCCTAAACCAAAAGTAATATTATATATCCTTTTGGTGTCATTTATTTTGTGGATGCTCTAAAAGGATAATTCAAATATTTGTTCTACATGTAAATATTCACTTCCTATTAATATTATAAAAACTATATATAAAAATAGGTGAGTATTGTGTTACTACAGAGACGATTTAAGGACAAACCCAATGACGTTAGATTTCCAAGTAATGCCACATATACAACATAAAAATGTATTATGAAAATAAAATGCTACTTTGTTCTTTCCCCAGCATAAAAGTGTTAACCAACAAGGGTAATAAGCAAATGCTATTACCAGTAACACCATCGCCATATTATGGTCACTATAAGGTTTCTTCCTTTACGCTTTACAATTCTCTGCTATAGTAGAAAATTCTAAACCTTTTAAGCAATAATGTAAGGGAATTGCCAAAATATATGGAACTTTTAACAGAAAATGTTACATTCTCTATAAAACATACATATTGTGAAACAAAGCACAGAGAAGAAGAAAAATGTAGTGTTTATACATCAAATTCTCAGTGATCTTTCCTCGAATGGAGTTGGCATGCAACGAGTTCTCATTATATTGTTTCTCCATCACCTTCACTTCCAAAGAGATAACAATGTGGTATTTTGTAACATGTAGTACACCTCTTCAGAAGAGGCAATATAAAATATGGTTACTAGAACGTGTCCAAGGAGAGGACCCTCAAAACATACAGTTGATACACTTGACAGTCTTGCTGCCGTAGTCGATACACTCTGGTCCCACACATTCACAGCAGGCGTTGTGAAACCACCGGTACTTGGATGCTCCCATGGACTCGCAGGAAACCTTACATTGATGGATCGACATGCAGTCATCAAAATAAGCCACCGTGCACATGTGCTCTAGGAGGAAGAAATTAAGCAGGTTAGCATGGGTTGGAACATAGGTCAACGACAGACTCATTTCAAGAGTTGGTCTTCAACAGCACCTGAACATCAGATCTTTTAGAGATTATCTATAGCTATGTACATGATCTTGAAAATACACAGGGCCAGCACTTGTCAATAGCCAACAAAATCAAGCAAACACCTAAAACACATCAGGAGTACTGGCATAAAAAAATGACTACCTTATGAAAAGTAAGTGCATGTCAATGTCAGACATGTTTTTGTTAAGCAGATGTAGGGAACTGCAGAGATTTATGTACTGAACATAGATGGAAATAACAATACTAATAAATGTGTTCCCCTTCCAACTAATGTGTTATTAACGTCTGCTCAGAACCCAGTATGGACGATACCTAGGCAAACCTGAAGCAAGGGCTACAGTATGATAGAAAGAAAACTTCTACGAAGTGCCAAGATCATTCAAAAATATTAGCAAGATCACAGTAATCGTTTATGTGCATAAGCCAGCACAAAAGTTGGGTATTTGGGGGTTCTCAATGAGACATGTATGTATGTTATTTTGAGGTATCCTGCATCTGTTAGGTACTGTGTTAAAATCAGGTCCACAGTGCCTGTGCCCAGGGCCGCCATGAAGGCAGTGCTGCCAGTACTGCTATAAGGAGTCCAGCCTCTGCAGGGACATTGAGGACCCCAGTCCCCTCATCCAGTATACCCCCTTAACATCCCTTCCCTAAATATCTGTACTTGAAAGCCATATATCTTGATTTTGGGGTAGGTCTGGTGGAAGGGGCAGGTAGGTTTTTCTTGAGGGCACCTTAAGGGAATGAGCTGTAATGGCGAGGCACAAAAATTTCCGATAGAGCTGCATTGCTCGAGGAGTATTTTGTAAAGCGATGGCAGCGGTCTGGAAACGTATAATCCAGAGCTCAATCTCTCTGTTTTTGTTTGTTTTCTTTTTTCTAGCACTCTGCTTGCATTGAGTGGTCAATAAGTGATGAAGCAGTTATCCAGTGTACAGAGCATTGTAACAGTCTTTTAACATATGGGAATAATAGTGAAAATCTCAGTAAAGTCACTGGTGCCTGATGGACATTTCTAGACATGTCTATGGGAATGAGTGGTAGCTTCTAAACATTGTTTAGGGGACAAACTATTAAAAGATACACCATATCCACTGGTTTATATTTATGTAGGCAACAATTATAATTAAATAATCATCAATGGAATTGGAAAGATCCTGCCAAACCAACTAACTTTGGCCAAATCACCGAGGGTGGCCGACACATACTGACAAATATGCTTCTTGGCTTTATTTTCAGTTTGGGATCCTGTATAACGGGTGCGCACTTATTAAAGTTTCCTCTTTTTCCTGAGTAACCCAGTGTTTATTTTTTCTTTCACTGCCAATGCTGAAACAGGAAGCACACTTCCAGCATTTATATGAAGCGTTTGTCCTGTAATGACATCATCTCCGAATCACAGGCCTGTCATGTTTAGGGTTTGGGTTAAACTAGGATGGTTCCAATTCAGGTGTTCATTCCCAGAATAAAAGGGGGCTTGGAGTTGGTGGGGAAATGGGATGAATGTAAGAGAAACAGAGGTTAGTATGAAAAAGGGAGGTTTAACACTTGTGTGATAGAATAAAAAAATGCATGGTTTATGGATAAAAGAAAAATATTTCTTTAAGAGATTTAGGGGAGAAATGGGTATGTTTTATGGACATTATTTACATAAACCTAAAGCAGAATTTGGGCAGGGAAAGTCTACCACAATTTCATAGTAGCCTATAACGGCAGTCTCCAAGTCCGCAGATAAAGTTTATCAGAATAAATTAAAATAAATAACAATAAGTTTTTTCAACGTTAAATAAAATCACAGTATGGAGCATTGTATTTAATATTTTTCCATGGGAACTTTAAAATTATCAACAAGTTGTCAAGGCTGTGTCAGGGCATAGGTATGCCTGGACTCACAAGGAGTACCGACAAAGCAATAGCATGATGACCAGGGCCGGCCCTATAATGGGGCAGACTGGGGCAATTGCCCCAGGCGGCACTTTAGAAGGGGCGGCACTTTGCCGCCCCAAGCGCTTTTTTTTTTTTTTTTTTTTTTTTTGGAAGCGGAGGAGAGAGAGAGGGGCACCGAGTGGTTTTCGCTTACCCGCTCGGCGCCCCTCTCTCTCCTCTGCGGCGAGTCTCCCTGTTCGGTCCCGGTGCCGGCTTGTAATGCAGAGCGCCGGAAGTGACGTCAATTTCCGGCGCTCAGCATTACAAGCCGGCACCGTGGCAGAGCAGGGAGACTCGCCGCAGGACTCTTTAAAGGTAAGCACCGCGGGGGGGGGGGCGTCGGTGAAGTTTAAAATGCCGCCCCCCCCCGGCGTCGGCGGGGGGGGGGCAGCATTTTAAACTTCGCCCCAGGCGGCGTTAAGTCTTCGGCCGGCCCTGATGATGACCCAACCTGCATATACGACTAACTTGTTGTAATAATGAATACATGATTGGTTATGGTTGACGAATGACACAATGGTGTCCAAACATCACTCGCAATGAGGTAGGCTGGCCGTTGGTACCGTATGCTAGCATTTCAGTTAAGTCAGAGCTGAATGCGTAACGATAAACGTATGCAGATACGGTATTTCCGTATTAAGACCTAAATGTTAGCAGCTGCAAGTGTTCTTAGCCTAGGGATATATACATGGGGTTTGCAAGAGATCAAAGAAATGCCTAATGAATAGGGGATATATTAAGTTTTTTTTAAGGGATACACAGCTGAAAGTATCCCAATGAATGTTATAAACCATTGAGATGGCAACATAAGATCTCAATTCCACATGCACATCTATGGCATGATGGTGCTGCTCATACCATGGGAAGGAAAAAGGAAATTAATTAATTTTATTGGTCAAGAAGATGATGAAAAATCTCAGACTTCATATTGTCTTCTATTCTATAATCTTCTATAATGTAGAAAAGAAGCCCATTCACATTATGTGCTAAATCTTATTTATGAGTACATTACATCAGAGCTGCAGAATGAGAAGTAACAATTTGTTACTCGGCTGGTAAGAGGTTTTCTTGAAATGGTAGTTGTGCTAGTGGAATCTAAATCCTAAGCAGAAAGAAAAATGCTACCATCATGGGATACCATCTTGAAATTTCTTTGCACTTTTAAAAAACTGTGTAGATTTAAATGGTTTATACAAAGACTTACTCAAACTAAGAATAGGTAGGGGATACCCCCATTGCCACCACTTGGACTACTACGCCAGCATATTGACCCCAGTTTGAGATTACAGCCTAGCCATTTTCAGATTTTCAGAAGAGAAGGATCATATCTTGGTGGATTCTGGCATATACGTGTGGCGTTTTTGATAGGAGAGCATAAAGGTTTAAGAAACTAAAAATCTATTTGTTGCAAGTAGTGTGTTAATGGAGAGAAAAACCTAGTTCATAGAAGCTAGAGGAGAATGGAGCACTAAAGTGAGCAGCATCATGTGAACCCAAATTACGGAACTGTAAAGCAACTACCCATGATGAGGGACACGCCATTTCTCATAGTATAGAAAAAATAAAATGTTAGTTTCAAAGGGATGCACTTACAATGCAACACTGCTGCCAGAAAGATAATGCTGCAGATGATGATAGAAGTTCTGTTAAAAAGTTTCATGAACTTTACCTGCCAGAACTTTGAACATATTGAGTAATTATACTGAAACACAACATTTAAACCCTCACTTTTACACTGCACAGAATCTCTAAATGACTATATAGACTAGAAGTGGCAGCCTCATGAACATACCCAGGAACTTAAAGGCAAATACCTTTCTCGCTGCTATGAGACACATGAGAACCACTTTGAGGAACAGACACATTTTGGGGTTGTGGTTGATTCACAGTCTCCAGGAAGGAGACCAGATTCTCGTGGTGGGAAAGCTCTTCTATCACAGGAAAGGACACAATATTCCAGTTCAAATGGGTGTCTCCTTCCGTCAGTGCCCGGAACAAGGATGGAATGGGTTCATGAAGTTCCTCTACGGTACTCTTGGAGGTTGGTGGGGTATCACTGTAATTCCTTGGATTGCACATTCCTTCAGAAACATAAACATACAAATGTTATATTTTATATTTGCATATTCCCCAAAAATACAATTTAAACTTATTTTGTAGATGAAAATGAATAAAACACACAGTTTTAGCAAGCATAATGCCTTGAATCCTAACAATGCATGGTCAAAAGTAAAGGCAGAACGTAACATAAATGGTCAATAATGTTACCATCTTCTGCACCAGTCATTTTCAAATCACATGTGTCATGTGGAACCACTAGCGACTGTTTTTCATATTATTAGCATTAAGAAATCCCATATAAACATTTCTGTTTTCCTAATGGTTTGGGATTACTGAGCTTTTGTGCCCAATATGTGTTTTTCCTTTCTACATAAAGAAAGTCATTCAACTAAGATCACTGGCAGCGAAAGGATCCAAGTTCTCCTGCCAGAGACAAAATACACTTATTAGCTGGATTTTTTATTGCTTCTGACCAGTATGTCATCACTCGATAGGCACACACGGCATTACCCAATTTCCCAGAGGATTCACAACTGCCAACAGAATAAAGGTCCTCACATCTATATTACAAACTGCATCAGTACCTCCTGTATGTGTAATTGTATGTTAGCGTTAGGTGTGTGTGTGTTAGCGTGAGAATGTGTGTAAATATGTGTGCCAGTGCATTAATTAAAGGGGTAGGGGTCGAGGCCAATGGGTCCATCTGGCCTTACTTACACTATTAATTGCGGGCAGCAAGTTTCAAAACAATTTATATATTTTGACTAAATTCCATCCAGTGTTTTACAGGAGCAGAAAGAAAAAACACTAAAGTCTCTCTTTTTGGACTGTAGTTATAGTGAAACTTTTTTTTTTTTTTTTATATGTTCTCTCTCCACTCTGAACATCTGTACATACCGACTGTGCACAAGTCTGGCATTCAGTCTGTGCCACCTGCCTTCAATCACAGAAAAACACACACAAATTCCAGAAAGCCAGCGACACATCACAACAAGCCAAGTGTGAGCCTCTCAGTATTAACATCTCTTGTACTCAGGTTTTGAAGCCTACAGAATAGATATTTAAAATAAGAAATAATAACAGCTGCTTTGTAGTCTCCTAAACACTAGAGAGAAGCGGCGCTTCTGTGGGTCACCATGCAGAAACTCCTGGTAGTGGGAGCAGCATGGTGTCACGTCATACTCTCAGCCCACTTCCCCTCCAACAATAGCGTGTGTCCCACGGCGTCAGCAGGACCTCCTACCCGCATCCTGTAAGAGGGTGCCATGGGTAGCCAGAGCCAGAAAGTTCCCAGGTATGTCGATTGGGTAAATTAGTCGCATAAAATGCTTCTGGAGCTACGATTAAAATGCTGCATGACACACTCCAGGCACGCTTCCTTGTCAGCTGTGTGCATGTATTTCCACATTGATACACGAGACGCCTCAGCTGTCACACTCAAGCCAAGGGATCTGGTGTTCCAATTTAAGAAGCAGCTTAGGTGTAATTATTGGATATTGAGGGTTCTGAGGCTGTGTGTGGGTGTTAGAATGTCTATTTATGCACCAGGCATTTGGAAAGTGCTTTCTGGAGAAACACAATATAGGAGGTGCTAAATCAAAAAACATCTTTGCTGATGTCAGCATCTTTGATCAGTAGTATTTTGAAGCTGCCAAGAAGCACCATTTTGGATCTCACTTTGACAGAACATTGGAAAATGTACGGTTTGCTCCATGGATCACAGGTATGCCATGTATGACACATTCAGAAAGGTAAGGGTTTGCTTGCTTTGCCTACTGAGAGTTGAATAAGTGCTATTTGATAAGCATTCCTAGAGATGCTCCATATTTGACCCAGAGTTTCCAGATGAAGCACTCATTCCCCAGGTCTCCAGGGCACTTAATTCTTTCTCAGGACAGAGGAATGGTGTTTGGTCACACCTACTCCCAATCCACTGCTCCACCTACCCCCAGCCTGTTTAAGTATGTCAGGGACTAGCCCCACCCAGTGTACAGAAAGCTCCACCCACCTGCATTACTAGCCCTGTTCCTTCGCAAAGCCACTCCTCCTAAAAGTAGCCCACCATGAGAAGTTCCCAGGTATGGTGTGCGGTACCTGCACCGATGAGAACATGTACAGAGAACCTTTGCACTTGAAAAACATCATTTTAATTATAAAATCTAAACATATCCAAAAGAGACATGGAGGTGCTTCAATCTACATCACTGATGTGTGGATCTCTATATTCAGCTTAGACATGTGACTTCTTACACGTGATTCTGCATTTGTGGCGATTACTTACCCACGCAGTCACAGCACTCATCCCACAGCGTGCCAAGGCAAAGCATACACTCCTTACAGCAAGAGCAGTTCCCATCTGTGGGTCGACACTGACATAGCTCCTGCCGAAACAAGGATCATTACGTAAGTCACTGAAACTGGTAAAATTAAAAAAAAAAAATTAAAAAAAGAAAGAAAAAGGAAAGAATTGAAGTTAATCCCCAGTATATTCAGAAACATTTACACATTAGAGATCAGAAGTAAGCATTGTTTTACTCAATAACCCAACATGTATGCTACACTCACTCATCGGGGGGTTTGGGTATCTACACCTTATACACACTGTAGGTATTCTAATTAGTTTGCCACTACTAGCAGTTTGCCCCAGCAGGAACAATGGCACTCATATAAACAGGCTCTGTCCGGCATTATGCACCTTGCACATTTACTCTTCCCCCGTTATACTGCTTTATAGGAACAGGAAGGAAGAAATAAAATTTGCACAGTGTGATGAGCGATGCCAATTCGCCAGAAACATCCTACAAAAACATCCATGTTTCTCATTACTGTGTTTTTTGGATCAAGACCTAAATCTCAGTAATGCTGGAAAAAAAAGTAAATATTAAAAAGGAGTAAGAAATGTCAATAAAAAAAATGGATTCAAAAGCCATTAAAACCAGGATATTTTTACACTCTAACACATTCAAAAAGCTAGCACAATTTTTTTATGTTTGAAGAGTCCATGCTATGGGCAAAAATGTCAAAATATTAAAATGAACATATGAATGAATGTTTGGAAGAATGTCTCCCACCTGAAGTCAACTGGAAGGAGGTAAAGGGCATCTTTTGGTTTGACCAGAGTTAACTCCTGAGCATAGTGGATTTGTTTTTAAATCATGTTTTTCTTGTAAGACACTTAAAATTGTTGTTGATGGCATTTGGTAGGTTTCTTTGTTTTTGATTTTTTATTCAGCTGGTCATCTTTTAATAGAGTGACTGACAAAACCTAAATGGGACTAAAGGGGGTTTTATTTTCAGAGAAACCTTTGAGGGAATACCTCTGGAAACCATGGAAGCCTTACTCCAAGTGTCCACCCTGAATTTTAGCAAATATTAACAAGGGTTCACTAAAACATTCCTCTTAGTGGTTATATTGCTCTATATAAAAACTATACAACTGTGGTTACCTCAATTGTACAGTTTTTATTACGGGCAATGGAATGTTCCATATTCTGAAGGGTCTTGGGCTATTCTATAAGGTTCCAGGGTCTGGGAATATGTTGAGCCAAAGCCATACATACGCAACAATTTGTTCCTTCCTTTTGAGTGGTAAGGGATGGACGTTTTTGATGATTGAGTAGCATACCTTTACAAAGGCACAGACACAAGCCTTTCAAGTGATGGAATTTAAGGAGGAAGTCCCATTATTATTATTTTTTGAGAATTAAATACAATGTTATATACAGATTATCATTGTTTAGTTAAGTTATTAACATGGTTTATTTCATGTTGTAGACGTGGAAGCTGCTTCCCCTGCTCAAACACCACACTCAGCTGATTCTTTATGGCAATGCTAATGAAGTCCTGCTTGTCCAATGAAAAGCTTCCCTGCATAGAGTTTCATTAGTCTGAGTATATGTCTGGGTGATTGATTTACCACAGGAGGTATCATAAGGAGTGTTCTTCTAGTAGACTTGTCCGAGTGTTCTTCTAGTAGACTAGCCTAAGTTCACAGAGATAGAACACATACAAAACGTCTAATATGTAGCTGTCGGAAGCATTGTACAAAAACAGTACTGTTTAATACAAAAAACATATTTATGAAATCCAGTGATACTAGTAATAAAAAAACGGTAGGAGTTTTCTCTTCAGAGGCTCTTATCTCGGTTAACCTGTCACATTAACTATTCCTGTTTGCAGTCATGGTGCTTCACCATGCGGAGACTCCTGGTCTACAGTCTAACAAAAGTCTGCAATTGCACACAAAAGGAAGTAATTAAGCCGCTGTTTACACACCAAGTCCTTAATTGCCTTTGAACAATGGTCAGACAGAGCTACCAGTAATTCGACTGTCTCTGCAAACACTGTCTTAAAGGCGTGGACAAGCCTGACAAATTCATTACAAAGTGACAGTTCATTAATTTCAAATAAAGACAGAGCTGCTAAACCCAATGGAATGTCTTACTCAAGCCACAAATTGTATCTCGTCATGGTTTGCTTTACCTTTATATAATACTATGATATGTCCGCCCACTATTTCCGGTTATATTTTAGCGTTTTGAGGGTTTTTTGATAATGAACACTATAGTAAAATAAACAAGACATGCTTGAAGGCTGATAATAAGTGTATCAACAACAATGACCGCCAACAGACTAAAGAGTGAACAGACTATCAAGAAACAAACGCAATGGCCTGGACTGACCAAGTGACTCAAAAACAAAAGAAAAAAAGAAAACAATAACATAAAAAACTAATGAACGTTTCAATCTCATTATTATAAGAAGAAGATCATAAAACAAAGATCTAAAATGCTCATCAAGAAGAGATCTCCACTTCACAGCCTGTTCTATGGTGCGTTCCTGCTTGGGAGCATCTCAAGTTTTATAAAAAATTTAAAAAAACCCACAACGAGCTAAATATCCAGATACTGAAAATTTTATAAATATTATATAATACAATGGTGAGCTACATGACATTAGACTAGGCAAACTAGTCAGAAAATCAAACATTTTTTTCACTAGCAAGGAAAATTATTATTAATTGATTTATAAAGCTCCATCATATTCCGTAGCGCTGTACAATGGGTAGACAGGACATAAGTAGTGTATAACATAACAATTTGACTTACAGAAATAACAGGTAAAGAAGGCCCTACTTAAACAACCTTACTGTTCCATGGTAGCTTTAGATAACTAATCATCGCTATCACAGAATGGGGTTGGTGGGACAGAATGTCACGAGTCAACTGATTTATTATCATCAATTGAACAAAGAATTTGGTCTACTAGTTAATACTTAAATCAGACGTTCATGTTTAAAAGTTACATTAAATGTTATTTTTCATAGTTATATGAAAAGTCGAGTTTCAGCATTTCAGAAAAAAAAAATTACTACTTCCCATTCTGCCAATCACTTCCTGACACATGCTTTCTGTCTCCGACAGTATGAATGGCGGCAGGGTCCATAACAGGCTGTCAGATCCTCACTGTTGGAACCAAGGCTCCGACAGAACGCACGGCACTGATGCTCAAGTAAAAATAAAGTTTAATTTCACGTTAAGTAGTGTTGCTTATGCCAGCGTCCTTTTGTTTGCAATCAGAAGTTGACAGGCCAGCTCTCCAAGAGGTTTAGCAGAACCAGAGGTTTTCACAGGTCCTTGGGAAATAAATTATTTGTGAATGTGCAGAACACCTAACACATGAGAGTTTAAAAATACGCCATATTGTGAACATGGAGAAAACATGAGGTGGCTTTTTATGGGATCATACATCAGAAACCTGGTTGATTCATAAGAAATTTGAGGAGCCATGTGCACTGCCTCTATGGTCCTCGAGGGAGAAATACATGCCAATGGGAGGAAGAATGGGCAATAAAACGGCAAATACTTGAAGTTATACATTTTAGTTAAAACAGATTTGTTTTTAAAACAATTGGGGTTTCACAACTCCCACAATGAAATTTACCTTTGACACCTGCATACTTCCCAACAGTCCTTGTTTTCACAGGACAGTCTCTATTATTGGGCTCTGTCCTATTGTCCCAGGTAGCCGCCCCACTGTTCCACTTTTGCAGGCAGTGGGGAGCATGGGCTGGTTGGCGAGATCCTCTGATCAACAGAATCAGTGTTGTTGAAGAACAGATCTCTATCCCAGCTCCCCCCTTGCCCCCTAACCACACTAGCATACATGGGTGGTTGTTCTGGTAATGTGGACAAGTGGTAATGAGTCCCCACACACTTTTTATTTTAATTTAAGTGAAAAATCCAATCAAACTTCATTGGATTTTTGCCCTTTTAACCAACTATCAACCTGAGAAAGGTCATCATCAATTGCATTAAGCATGACAAAGCGCATAGAAATTGTGGTAGTAAAGGACAACTAATTAAAGCTGCTGTTCCACCTAGTTTGTAAGTAAATACAGCATTACAGACAATAATTCATAACATACCGGTGGGTAACTAAATTGTTCCCAGAAATAATTGATTAATAGAACAATCTGGCCATCATATGCACTTTAATGTGTATGATAGCGGAACGTCACCTTTAAATTCATTATTTAGTTTTTCTCTCCAGTGGAAACGCATGGAGAGATTCATCATAATCCCCATCTACGCACACTGTCCTGGCTTTACCCTCCCCTTACAAATAAAGAATTATTCACATTAAAACAGCGTATGAGACACTAAACTGCCACATTCATCATGTAAAACTTTGCCTTATTCACACTTTTTTTGGCCAGGAACACAATTGTCATGTGACACAAAAGCCGGTATTGATAGGTTGTTGCCATAGAAACAAAAAATGCTTCTTAAAAGTTCGTGTTTTACTTTCAGGGGATTAAATCTTCAGAGAGAAGAACAAAATGACAGATCTGTCAAGGCTTATCTGCAATGACTGTTTTGTCTAAGTGGAGAAGGATCTTTCAAGCTGTAAGAACGCAAGAATGCTATCAATCGGAATACCATTATAATTTCGAATGTTCATGGCTCGGGTATACGTGTTCTTTCTCTCTTCTTTCACATCTATTTTCTGCCAGAGCAGTGATTTATGAGCCTGACCAGTCTGCATTTCATAACTCCAGTGAGCTGGTCACTCATAACCTTCTTAGTAATTAAATAACGTATGAACAAATACATTATACATTGTCTTTGTTGGTATGGGATACGAGTATTAGAAACCACGTTACCTGTATTAAACATTTGCTGACATCGCTTGCGCAGAGAGCCTTATTGCAACTCAAGACAGGCCATATCCAAGAGATGCAAAGGAGCAAAACTATGGCTGAGATGGGAAATTGAGCAGGCTTCATGCTTGGTCTTCTGCCCGTAAAAATGTCTAGAGAGAAAAAAAAATGATACTTTAGACAAAAAATTAAAGATTGATCACCAGTCATACATGCACTTCACGGGTCTCAGGGTCTGCAAAGCTATGTTGCCAATTACAGAGCAACAGCCATCATATGACTATAAGCGATTAAAAATGTTATGCGTTTGGATATGGAGAACCCTTCAAACTAATTTTTTGTTAAGTGTAATACTTGACAATTGTAGATTTTAGGGCTAAGCCTTACACTGGCTAATCTGCCAACAAGGCCAGCCTTGGACTGATCTGCCCTGGCACACATTGCATTGCTTAAGGCAAGGTCAATGCAGAGATCCATCTCACCTTCTTCCTTAAAAGTCTCATGATTTACCATGTCTTTGGATTCCGGTAAGCAGTTATTTACATTGTCCCCCCAACAATCCCTAAATCAGCCTCCCTATTTTACAAATTAAATTACTAACAAAAGTATAATAGAGACCATATCCATCTCAAGGAGTTCCCAAAGCCACCGCTCGTGGCCCTTCCATTAGCATATGTGGAATCTGTTGAAGTTTAGCCCTTTCACGGGATTCCAAAAACATTTATTATCGATAACGTTTTGGGGAGTTACGTTTACACCTATGGAGAGTTTGACGCTTGCAGAATTGTCAGCTTGCTCCATATTTTTGGTTAACACGTACTTGTGGAAAGAAAAGACCTGCAAAACATAATGTCTGCAGTACCAAATCGCTCTGCATGGCCAACTCAATCACACGCGGCCAAACCGGTCAAGCTTGAAGTATAATCTTTTGACGTATTCAGTTTCTCAAATCTCATTAAGTAATTCTTTTAATAAACTGATTTTGAAGCATGTTAAGGAATTACACACAAAAAAAAACAACACAATATAAGGTACAGCCCAATCCTTTAACAACATTGTAGCAATACTACACATGTTCTGCGTTCATTGGCAATGTGACATAGGTAACCAATTGTATGTTCTTAAAGCATGCGGATTAAGCGGGGTTAAGCAGTTGGTAGCCCAAGATATCCATGTATTGCCAGGATTAGGTATCAAATGCTTTAAAACATTGAACACTGTACTAAAACAAGCATGGCTATCTCCCCACTTAAATGTCCTTATCCACTAAGAAGATCAGGTTTAACCCCCAACCACCACCAAACCCCACCGGATCTCAGAGCTGGCACAATAACTTTCCTAAACCTTTTCATTAATACAAGTTCTCTCCATCTGAAAGATAAGATAACCACGGAAACATTCTTTTCACTGAAGGATAGTTACCTAATTATCATGAGGAATGTTAGGCCTCTTAATAACAGAGGAATATCGTTTAACTAAACGAGCGTCATTTTTGGCAGGAGGGATCAAGTTGACTCATTTTACAGAATCTTGATTTTTTTTTATGCAGTTTGTTTAAAAAAAAAAAAAAACCCCACTATTCTGTTTGAATAGATAAAAATATGGATAAATGAAATGAAAAATTAAAGAAAGGTTAAAATGGTTTATAAAAAAAAAAAAATACCCCTTTTTTTTATTTTTTTTTTAAAGATGCACAAGTTGCCATCCTTCCAACCCTACGCTAACTGCAATGCCTATAATCCACATGAAACTGCTGTAAAAATGGCATTAATACTGATTCATAATCATCCAAAATGAACAGCCAATCATTTTATATTAGAGCGCGAGTTTATCGAACAACCTGTCATGTTTCTAGACCATTACAAGACGGGACGCAAGTAGTCTTTTTAGTACTACAACAAAGAATACTAGAATTATTAATCTTCAAAAAAATATATTTAAAAAAATAAATTAAATAATAATCCCACTTTCTCCCATACATAAATGACAGATACAAAGAATGTGTTTCCATTTCTTCTGCGTCTGTGTGCCGAGCGATTACACGGAGAATAGTGGGTTAAGCAACACAGCCCTTTGTAAGTCATCACCACCGATCATTCCGTATTGGTCACAGTATAGGTGAAGCTATACGTTCTTCCTTTTACCTTTAGCCCCGAATAACATACATCAGATTCCTTCCTTCTAGCTGGCTGCCCTCCTACCACTCAATTAAAAGCAAATACTAAATTAGCGCTCTGAATCTCCAAGTTGCATCACTTTTACCAGCACAAGACATAAAAGACCCCATTTTCATAGTTCTACGACGCCCCAGTGCCAAGCGTTCCTCTTAGTTGCTCACCAATGGATTGTGTGTCTGGAGGTCCTCTTCCAACTTGGGATTTGTCCCGCAGAAGTGTCCCTTACTCCAGGGATCAAGCTACACAATTCTGCACTCTCCCAGACCTTGATGGCGTGTGGAATGGAAGGAGAAGGAGGAGCAGGGATATCCCAGCCCCCAGTATATTCACAAAAAAACTTCCAGGCAGTTTCTAGATCACCTCCCTCCTCTTTTCCATTCCCGTAAGGCTGATGAAAGCTATTCTCCTCCTAAATGCTATGTAGATTTTTTTCTTTTTTTTGTTGCAGAGAGCTAGAAGACCTTTAGAAAGGTTTTGTATGGATAGGTTAACGCGTCTTAGCACTTCTTTAAAGGGCAGCGAAAGCAGTGTTTATGTCTGTATTTAAATGGAAATAGATCTGGGGACACAAGGCTTGAGTGTTTACATGTTACGACTATAAACAAAGCTTTCCGAGACGAGACAATGGAAGTTCACCCCGACACAATATGCAAACACTAAGGACGTCAACAGCGACGCAGAACCTCGGACCGTAACCCGCTCTTTATACAATGCATTTTTATTCTCACAAAATCTAAATCTACATGTGAGTAACTCACGTCATAAAACACATACCTGCTAGTAGAAAAAAAAAAGAAGAAAAACAATCTCAAAGTGTCAAACATGACCATAAAAAAAACTGGCACAAGAGCTCACAATCTAAAATGTAGTTTTGTATAAGTTAATCATTTAGCTTTATATATATATATATATATATATATATATATATAGTTTCCACCCTTTGTTATAATGAACGCTATACACGATTAATTACGTTTTTTCCAGAGCTACTGTGAAAAGGTATTGAAAAAAAAAGTGGTATTTTAGGGATTAACAATATTTTTATTAATCTATCATTTTTATATTGTTTTTTTTCTTTTTAAATTGAGTTTCTTTCAAGGTGTTACCTGTTGTATGTCTTGTAAGCGATGACATCTTAAACCAAGCAGGCAGCATATCCATACATTCATACCTATGGGAATTCACCTTCACCTCATAGGGATAACCATCACGGGAAAAAGTCCAAATATGATCATCTTAGCATTTATTGAGATCTGCTAGAGGGAAAAAAAGGAATATTATTTTGTCTAATTACATTAATAAAAAACTGTTATTGAAAAAATGCTGCTCTTTAGTAATGGAAGCGTTCCATAGCTACAATCAGATTTTAACCCTTAAATTGCACAACGGTTAAGCTTGACTCTAAAGAAGTGGTAGCCAAAGGCAACTCCTTGATGTAAAGATAAATAAAAGATAAAAATGGGAAATCCAGGTTCCGTGTGCTGTCATTCATCAGTATATTGACAAAAAGAATAATGGAGATGATTTCGCATTTCTTTTTGTCATCATGCAAAAGTTTTATTTTTCCAATTAAAAATAGCCATACAAAAATGGTAGGTGATATTAATCTGAATTCATGAAGCTTACTTAAAATAAGGAAAACCAAAAATGTTTTCAGTATATTTGCAACATAACAGATAAAAAGTGTATTTTAGTTCAATCTAAATTCCTAAAAGTGATTAATGTTATTCTGCATGCATCAGTCTCCCAACATAGGCTAAAATGCATTTTTTTTTTTTTTACAAAAAGTAACTAACGCTGTGTGGGATGTTCCTTTTATAAAGGTGTTTGGATACAGGAGAGGTAATCAGTGGAGCTAAGGAGGGTGCTGCTTATTCTCAGGTGAGTAGATCAGTTCTTACTTGCCATTGGATATCCCACACTAGACTGATAATATGTTGTGGCAGCAGCAATATACTTCACTGCAGGTAGAATCCATTACATATGACATTATCTGTAAATCATGTACGGGATGCATCAAAGTTAACCACTTACCCACGTGGACATGCACCCTTCACTCGTTCATTCATTCATTCTGATGAATGTGATCATGTTTTACAAACTCATTTCTCAAGGAGAAAATCCCCGGCCCTACTAACCCACCTACGATTCCCTCTCTTCCAAATCAGTCGGATGGATTTCTGTATTGATAGTTGGACCAGCCAATCATTGCAGAATAGCTACACATTTTAGCCAATCAAAAAAACCCAATGGGCGGGTCTATTCACTGCTAGGTAGCTAACCTATATATATTCTACTGGACAGAAACAAGGTGATTAATGGGAGCCCAAGCAGCGCGAGTGTATGGCGCTGTGCATTAGGCGTCCTAGTTTGTGCGGCTACAAAAGCAGCTACTTTTGCGGTGGGATACCCACATCCATTACTTTTTACTAGGCCTCTTAATAGAAGAGCGAAAAATGGGCGTGGTCTATATTACATGCCTTCCGGTATTTCACAAGGCCAAAGGGGTAGCCTTTTTAAGTGGGTGTGGTTAGAGGTGTGGCTAGGGGACTGGGCTTTGTATAGGACTTTGTTAGTGATTTATGTAATTAATAAAAGCATTTAGGTTACGAATACTGAATTTTATCAATAATACAATGTGCTAATGTGTGTGTGTGATTATAGCGGTGTTTAGAGCAAAACATGAGCTAACATCTGGGGAGGAAAGAGGGATTCTGGTGTCAAGAAGGGACATTAGGGAGGTATTACCAAACCCACAGCTGCCAACATTTGACTATAGACCACACCCACTGCCAGCAAAGCCACACCCACTCTGCCCAACCCACACAATTAGCATAATGCAACCCTGCCTAGTTATCATTGCTCTGATTATAATACCTGCTTGGTATGAGGGAGAGACATTTGCAGCGCAGCATCTATATCAGGCCATTTAATTTTATGACCATTACAGAGGTTATATGGAGAAAAGTAAATAAATTAAAAGGAAATTAATATTAGAGCTGCAGAGAATAAAAAAATAATAATGCCACAGAGTGGCAGCATATCGGGGGGGACAGAGTGGCAGCATATCTCGGGGGGGACAGAGTGGCAGCATATCGGGGGGGGACAGAGTGGCAGCATATCTCGGGGGTGGGGGGGACAGAGTGGCAGCATATCTATTACAAAACTTTTTCTTTAAAAAAGCACCAAACTTTTAGGGTGCGGCCTATATTCGGGTGCGGCCTATATCCGAGCCAATATGGTATTTTACGGTTTACACCAGGGGAGGGCTGGCAGCCTAAGGCCTGGGGGCAAGTCAAGTGAAGTGGCTCTGCCCCCTCGCACTCACCTTTCACCCCTCACGCTGCTCCCATCACTATGCGGCCATCAGACTGCTGGAAAACTAATCTAAACGGCCGCTGGGTGCTGATGCCACCGGCCACAGCTACTTTAATCCTTTTTTTTATTTATTTAATATGCCGGATCGGCTTGCCATATTAAAAATAAATAAATAAAGTATTAAAGTAGCGCCGGCCGGCAGCATCAGCACCCAGCGGTCGTTTAGATTCGATTTCCAACAATCTGATGGCCGCATAGTGATGGGAGCAGCGTGAGGGGTGAAAGGTGAGTGCGAGGGGGCGGAGCTTTCACCCCTCACGCTGCTCCCATCACTTGTCGGCCATCGCATACGGCTGCTGGGTGCTGATGCCGCCGGCCGGCGCTGCTTTAATACTATTTTTTTTTTCATTTAATAGCCGATCCGGCTTGCCATATTAAATTTAAAAAAAAAGTATTAAAGTAGCGCCAGTGGCATCAGCACCCAGCGGCCATTTAGATTAGATTTCGGGCGGCCTGGGGGGCAATTGCCCCCCGGCCCAGCCCACCCCTGGTTTACACTGCTCATTACCAGACATAAGTGCAGAGCCCATTGAAGTGTTAGGTACACTCTTGTAACTAGAAAGTACCCTCGTAATGTCATGGGCATCTCTATTTTTTATTCTTGATATTTTTTACAATTTTCTGGAATAAGGAAAAACTTTGTTTCCCCTCTATCCTCACTATTATATTGCTGTATGTGTTACAGTGATAAGTACAGTTACAGTTTGGCCATTTAAGTCACTGGAACAACTATTTTTGCATACTTGTTATACTTCAGATATTTCAGATAATTGAACTAATTTTATTATTAGATACAGATAACCTGAGTTAAATGATGATTTCATCTACAGAACGAAAAAGCTATCCAACCCTACCTGGCCTTATTTGAAAATGTAATTGCTCCCTTAGTTACTAAATCAACCTATTAGCCTAACTTAATTGATAATTGGGTTCAATATGACTAGACACATTCAGGCGTGATTACTGCCAGCCCTGTTAAATCTACACCTCAATTAAATAGAACCTTGCAAAGTGCTAAAAGGTCTCAAAAAGCAACACATGATGCAACAATCTAAAGAAATTCAAAAACATGAAAAACAAAGTCATTGACATGTATTGGTCTGGAAAGGGTTACAAAGCAGTTTCTAAGGCTCTGGGGACTCCAGCGAACACAGTCACAGCCATTATCTCCAAATGATGGAAACTTGGAACAGTGGTGAACCTTCGTAGGAGTGGTCGGCGTACCAAAATTCCTCCAAGGAGCACATTGACTACGGATCCAGGAGATCACAAAAGACTAACGTGTAAAAAAACAGCATGTCTCGCTGTCAATGTTCATGATTTCATAATATGTGCGAAAATGGCATCCATGGGAGAGTTGCAAGGTGAAAAACCACTGCTGACCAAAAAGAGCACAAAGGCATATTTGTAAAAAAAAATATATATATATATCTTTAATATTCTGTGGACAGTGGAACTTTTTGGAAGACATGGGTGTTACATTTGATGTAAAGCTAACACAGCATTTCACAATAAGAACTTCATACAAACAACCAAACATGGTGGTGGTGGTGTGATAGTCTGCACCTGCTTTGCTGCCTCAGGACCTGGATGACTTGCCATGATTGAAGATACCATGAATTCTGCTCTGTACCAGAAAATCACAAAGGAGAACGTGTGGCCTAAAGCTCATACGCAGTTGGGTTATGCAGCAGGACAAGGATCCGAAGCACCCAAGCACCTCTACCTCTGAATTAAGGTTTTGGGGTGGCCTGGTCAAAATCCTGACTTGAATCAGATTAAGATGTTGTAGCATGACCTTAAAAAGGTAGCTCATGCTTGAAAACCCACCTATGTGGCTGAATGAAAATTCTACCAATGAGAGTACGCCAAAATTCCTCCACAGTAATGCAAGATACTCATTGCCAGTTTGATTGCAGTTGTTGCCGCCAAGGGATGCACAACCAGTTATTAGATTTAGGGGTCAATTACATCAAAGCCTCTGACCCTTACATTTAAATCCCATTAAACTCTTAAATGTTTCTATTAAGTCTCTCTTCATTCCTCCAAGCTATACATATTAAGGTATTTCCTGATGATTTTTATGCTGCAGACCACTTACCATTTTTGTAGCCCTCCTCTTAACTCTATGTTCTAATATTCTGGAGATGGGGTCTATTCTAGGTGAGGTTTGACCAGAGATCTGTAATGTATTGAAACCACTTGCCATTTTACTTGTTCCACCCGGAAGATCTACCTTGTTGCAGACCTTTGTATCATCTGCGGAAGGACTTACAGCCGTTTGGTCCTATTCAGTCATGGAAAGTTCTAATTCAGCGTATTTGAGCTGGCAATGGACACATAAGCTGCTTCCTCTACTGGACTGGCATTGATCTAACCCTGGGAGAGAATCCAAGGCAATAATAATCATTACTCAAAGATAACACTATGTGTTATTTTCCCTGTTACCCATGAAGGTGACACACCTGGAGGAACTAATGGTCTAGAAAGTTTCTCATGATTTTTGAGCATCTATAAAGAAAAACATCTAGGTTTCTAATTGATGCAAACTTTGGAAATTAAAGACATCTCAGGAGGCTTTAACATAGCATGAGATAAATGATGAAATATGCTTTTTAAATTCTCTCCCCTACATCCTTTAGAACTTTTTCCTCTATTCCAAATATCCTCTTTCTTGTGGGTGCCTGCACTATTCTCAATATTCTGTTCTCAATAATCCTCTTTCCAATGGAATGGCTGATTATTAAAAGAAATGCAACTTCCATGTTTCTTGTGTTCACTGTAAGCACTCAGTTCATAACCTTTCATGAGAGCTTTTTAATTCTCCTTCTATAATCGAAATAATCGAAGTTTTTCTACTATTGTAACTGGTCACATAGTTCCATTTCGTTTTTGTTTTCTAAATTGATATCCATTAAGAGTAAGCAAGTTTAATAAATAAAAACTTTCCAATATACTCTTCCACTTATCTATACAATCTTTACTTTCTTTAGACACAACATATGTGTGTCTAAAGTAATATTCCTTCTGACAGAACTAAATACACAGTGCCATCTTACAGTGGACAACATAATTAGATTGTAACACAGCCTTTTCCATAATATAATACAAATATAATATATATGTCATTGCGTAAAGTTTGAAAGTGGTCTTACAACTATGGCAACACATGGAATGGTCCAACCAAGCATTAGTACGTCATCTATCAAAAAATGCCACCACAAATATGGCTGCTGAATGTCTCCATTTAATGAAGAGACCGACGAAATGGCTACTGTCACACGCATAGTGACTAAAGAAAAGCACAAATCCATACTACCCATGTTTTCCCTTTTGGGAGGGACTGTCCCCATCTGTCCCCTTTTCCGCCTCTGATCTCCTTTCCTATGAGCTAAGAGATGCTTACCTGGTAAGAGCACTGGAATTTAACATGAAACCAAATACGGTTATTTCGTCTTACAAAAGAGAAAACATTGCCCCCATTTCTTTTTTTGTTGCATTCCACTAGTATCCAAAGAAACACCGTACTCCAGAATGGCGTGTGGTTTTTGAACATGACCCATAAAATTTATTAAACACTATTTACAGAGATATGTACAAATTGTTGGTAAATATTAAAATAGACCATTTACAATTTTAGAATTTTCATTCAAAGGCGTCTTTTTAAAAATAGGCTCATTTGAGTCGAATGTCTAACAAGTATTTTTTGTGTTTTTCATATTTAAACAAAAAATATACTCTGCATAAGGTTAAGGATAGTGGCAGCAGGCTTTGAAATTTGTTTTCTGTGTTAAATAAGTCAAGAATGGTTGCAGCTGAAGCGCTGAACTGTGTGACGCATGCAACACCGTGTATCCATAAACCATTACAGTTCATGTAACATGCCATACCGAAAAACATCGACAAGTACAACACATTACAAATAATAAAATAATAAAAGACAACAACTTTGGTCCAATAAAACCTCTGACAGAACAGTTTACACATAAAATATCTAGCTTTGTACAGTTTCTGATAATTACAATTCTATGTACAAATGCACATTATATATATATTTATATATAAAATAAGTTATTTAAAATAAGACAATATTACATCTGGTTCAATTACATTATGTTTTGCTTAGAACATAATTTTCTCCTTGCTTTTCCATAGACACAGTTACCCTCGTAAAATGTTTCTGGGGTAAAAAAAAAGGTGAGATCGTTATGGCACAGAGTAGAATACGCCATAAACTCTTTAAAAGAACGTCAGCTCGAAATGGGAAACATAGCAGGGGCCTTCGGTGGCGAAATGGGAAATGGTCAATTGGTACTAATTTTGGTTCCCACGAAATTAACAGCAGCATTCCCCCAAGCAGCTTCCTGCGCTGCCAGTGATCTTTTTACATTTTCTTTTATGGTGGCTTTTAAAACACAATCTAGGAAATTTAGGTTGGAGTTATGATATCATAAAGACAACTGAAATGGTCCTATGAAGATTTTCATTCCTATATTTGTTCATCCCTGGGTTAGATCTAAATGCCGCGTGCATGGTGATTTTATTCATACCTCCCTCTCCCCCCTTAGTAAAACAGTGCATATGTTTGTAACAGAGGCGGTAATTGCTAAATTATCCAAATTCTGCAGCTTTGTTTGCCGAGGTACAGTCTTTGGAGGCAGCTGCAGAATACGGCAATGTCATATAGGCGTCAATTCAAAGTCATCATTGACTTCCACCAGCGGGACGTAGAACTCTTGAATTTCGTAGATGCTGACAGACTTGTACGTGGCTGGATCAAGCTCCTGGAGCTTCAGCTGCCATTCTAATCTTTGAACGGCATTGAGGGCCGCTGCTTCGTGCTGCTGTCTCATTAGGAGGCATGTCTGGAAAGAGGGCAGATTGAAAGAAGCACAGTTAACGTTTTCTCCTAACAACATCAACATCCTATCCCGTAGACACAATATTATATATATATATATATATATATAGAGAGTGAGAGTGAGAGTGAGAGACATCCAATATTTGTTTTCTTAACAAGACACCTTTAAATTTACATAATATACATATATATGGAACATTTTTATTTCTGCTTATTTCCATTTAAACATTTTTGTAGTACCCTAAATTTACATATTTTCCGAAGTACCTCATTGATCTGTTATTGTTAAGGGGTCAACGCATGCAGAACTACAGAGAGCGATATCCTCTTTGTGTATTGCATTATGCATAACCAAACCCACAAGGGTTATTATAGCAGTCGTAACACCTTACTTTTAGTTTATCAAATTTGTCGTCAACATCCTGCAGCCAAGACATGAATTGCCTTGCATTAAAACGATCTCGTACAGAAGCTTTGCCGTCTTCAGTCTGCAAAAACACAAAAAAATATACAAAGCAATTTTATGTCAGTCGGTGTGACATACGCAACAATATCGTCAAAGGTCTGTAGCTTTAATCCAGAAACACGAATGAACGTTCAATAACTGGTAAACATGAGTTTAGAATTTATTTAATATAACAGGTAATAATTCTTACATAACTTTCTCTTTTTACACACTGGAAGCAGGAACAATCTACCAATATAAAGATTGCTATAAGTGTCACATACATTCTCTGCATTACACAAAATACACTTAAATATTTATTTGAGCCTCTGCTGCAACATCAGATCTATCAGCAATACACGCTATCGTTTTAGATAGGTTTTTTTACTATTTTTCTTTTTAGCTGTATGATGTATGCATTTACAGCCAATGTCATCACCAATGTTTAGCAATACAATGATTCCATGAAATAACATTTTGTACTTCCAGTATTGTGTACACTGGGTTTGGGGCTCTCCTTCTTACCTGGGACTCCTGGGGGACATTGTACACCTCGGCATCCAGCAGTACGGTACAGGCACTGAAGGGAAGGGATTGGTTAGCTAAAGTTCTCGCCGCTCGATAATGCACACGCAGAACTTCCTGCTCATTAGACACGATGAGCTTCTCCTACATGAGAAAAGGACAGAAGCATGTGGTTTAAATTACTATAGATCAAAGTCCTGAATCTTTACTAGACCAAAATATAAGATAAGTCACTGCATAACAATAAAACTGCAAAAAAACAAACATCAAATATATGTGCGTTCTACATACTGGAAGATGACAGTGGTAGATAGGCTTTACGCCATAGTTATAACAGTTTTGTACTATGGCTTCTACAACATGTGCCCAAGTGTCTTCAATATATAGTTACAAGTGTGTCTTTTTAAAAAATGGGGTCACTTGTTATGTCATAGAGTATGATACCTGTATGCCAGGTTTGGATGATTTTTATTGATCAGTCGCCAGCATGCAGGGACCTTTATTTCTCTTCTGATATGTTACCAAAGGAACTAGTAATAGAAGCCACTGGTTATAAAATATAAATTAAAGTCTACGTTGTATTATTCACGTACCCGTTCAATGCTGTGCTGTAATCTGAGTTTCATGCGCACAACTTCTTGTTGTCGGAAAAGTTCTTTCAGTGGCTCACAGAGAGATGGCGGCGGAGTAATCTGAAAAACAGTTAAATGTTATCAACATGAAATAATCCCCTTATTAATTGATGCTGCGTATTCTGAGAGCGGAATGCCCTTCGTTTTAAAATAACATTCTCCCCTTGTAAACGCCTTGTAAATGTTTCCCAGCCCCCAATGTCTTGGCATACAGGAGATGTATTTGGCATGCGCAGCACACACACACTGCCAGTACGCATGTACATACTTAATATGCATTATTCATTATTGGGGCAGTATTGGACATTATACTGTCCATTGAACAGAGGCAATGAATATTCATGTTGCAAGAATTTGTTTTTTTACCCCGCACCAAGTCTTGTATTAAGGATACATGATTTAAAGCTGCCATGAGCGAGGAGAGAGAAAACAGATGGCCACTTTCCTATCTTTTATGATGAGATTCACTAGTATTCACTAGAGTACCTCTTACTGATTGGCTGACGCTTTAAATGATTGTAACATGTTTTATGGTTGGTGCATTAATTTAAAGAAGGATTGAATCTAAAAAAAATTGAAAAATATGAACATATTTAACTTCATGGCAAGTGGCGGATCCTCTAGATTGTAAACTTGCAAGTAGGACCCTCTTTACCTAATGAATCGGTTTGTCAATTATAGTTCTGGTAAATCCCTTGAATGTATGGACTGTAGGACGTGGTGCGTAAGTTGTTGCGTAATATATTTATTTAAAAAACAAAACAAAACAAAAAAAAAAACAAAAAAAAAAAGAAACTTACTGTTGGAATGCACAGCTTGCTGAAAGGGTTTCCATCCAAAAGGTACGTTCCGTTAAAAGTCACATACTCGTCATAGTACTGGGGTGCTTGGGGGATGACGCTGCAAAGCATTTTACGCCTTTCCTCTACTTTCTTCCTTATGTGTAGATATTCAAAGTAAGGATTTGCTCTTTCCGATTGATATGGCTGTATGTCTTCCAGCTTTAAGGAATCTACTACAGCTGCAAGAGACTGCTGGGTTTTTTCCTTTGCCTGCTGTATTGAGGAATTGAGAAGCCCTGGCTGAGGGACACGCGCCATCTTTCTTTTACGTGGCGGATGCACTTGTGCATCGTCATCTTCGGTTAGTCGAATCCGTCCTCTGAGAGATATCGATGTCTCTACAGGCTCCTTTTCAGGTGTTTGTGGATAAGTAGTTTGTGTATGTTTATTCTGATTAGCCAGCATGTTGGCTCTGTTCCTCGTCATTCTTTGAGGGATCTCTTGCTGCTCTGGTTTGTCTTCAGTACTTTCATCAACTTCCATCTTGATGGGCTGGTTTAGTTTTTGCATCTCTTCCTGAACCATTGGGGGTAGGTGACTTTCTAAAACAGACAAAGTATGGTGCGGCTGATCCACGTTTCGTTGCACAGACTCCTTCATGTGTCCAGAACGTGCTTGCTGGTTGACATGATGTTCTTTTGTTGTTTCTGTGAGATGACACAACTTTGCATCACTTTCACATTTACTGTTAATTAAAGCGGGTCCAGATGTATTTTCCGGAACACACGGGTCTTCTTTCAGGGACAATGGACAGCTATCTGTGCTGCCTTTGGAAATATCCTCTTCCTTTACTTGAACGGTACTTACAGTGCTTTCCTTTAAGTCCATGCTCCCCTGGTCAGAAGCTTCACCCATACTAGGTATTTGCTCCACAGAACATTCTGATTGGACAGTTTTAATCGCTTCTGCAGTCTGAGAATTTTCAGAGCTCTGCGTAGAGGACGCTGAAATATTCTCAATTTCCACGAGTTTAGGTTCAGTCTCTCCCGGTTCATCCCTTGTGACAAGATTAGAGCTGACACTCAAGGCGGTGTGCTCTTCATTTATATTGGGGGGCACTTGTGATTTTAGCGTGCACAGAGTTTCTGTAGGGTGTGTAGCCGACAGACATTTTGTTGGGGAAATCAAGACACAAGATTCATTTGTTCCAGATTTTGTATTTTCTTGTCTGGTAAACAGCAAGTTTAGAGATGCTTTGCTATCGGTGTCTGTGTCAGGAGGGTCTTGTTCAGAATGCTTAGAAGGTTCACATTCTGAGCTACAAGGCATTACCAACGGTGACGCAATTACATCTGGCCCATTTTGAGTGGAAGTTCCTTCAGAGGCTTGTGAGGTCTGGACAACGATATTTGAATCTAGAGAGTGTTTACTAAAAGATAATGACTTCTTACTGTTGGAATGACAGCTGGAAATACTACTCTGACAATCCTTGTCTGGAGCACCTAATACTTCTGGTTTTGGGGATACACAGCTACTGGATGGTATCACTTCTGGTATGCTACTCTCCGAAACAGTCTGCAATGGCTTAAGGTGATCAACAAAGGCAGCCGGCATGCTGCATCGACGTACTTCGACAACAGGCCTGCATTCCCCAATAGCCAGTTTCACATCTTCAACAGAGGCCGAGCGGAAATAATTTGGGAAAAGGCGGTTTGGTATGGGTGCTTTAGCACGTTCTGGTAACTCTGCGACATTGTCTAATTCTCTGTCGTGAACGGCCGGTGACTTGGCGCACGGTAAAAAGGGCGACTGTGAAAAAGACATCTGGGAGTCGGACCCTTCCAGGGTAAAGTCGGAATCATATTCAATCGTAGGTCGTGGAGTAGTCACAGTTGCGTGGCAAGAGTCTTCTGAACTGGCAACAGAAATCAAAGATATCGATCGAGAGCTAAGGCCAGTTTTTTCACTCTCTGATCTAGGTGACCGAGCGATATTGTTATTTTCCAAAACCAACAGTGTTTTTGCAGAATGGGTTTTTGCATCGACAGATTGGGATCTGCAACTGGTGGCATCTTTCAATAACTTCTCTTTTGCTGAAACATCGGATAATTCTGAGCTCTTTGACCTCATCAATTCCTTGTTTTTGGAAGGAGTAAGTGAATGCTTCAGTTTTTCTTTTTCTTTGATTTTGCTTAGCTCAGCACTGTTTCGATGCCGTAGCCTTTCCTTCTCCTTTTGCTTTATTTTTTCTTTATGCTTTTTATGCCACTGTTCGATTTCTAAATCTTTGAGACTTAGCATGCGTTCAAAACTAGTTTGCATGAGATCATCGTTGACCAACCTTTTTTCTTTTGGCCGAGCATCTTTTGATGACGATTGTAACTTCGGCTTACATTTTTCAGATTCGGCGTCTTTGGGTTTGAGTTTCGGTATATTTGTTTGTGTTTTATCTTTGTGTTTATCTCGCTCTTTGTACCTATCGATATCTTTCTCTTTGTCCTTGCGATCTTTTTCCTTGTAGTCAGAAATTTTCAGTTGCTCCTCTTTTGACTTGTCTTTGATAACGGAAAGCCTTTCATGTTGTAGTCTGCTGCTTTCCGAGCTGCTTTGTTTACGGTCTTCTTGACTGTGCTTTAAGCTGGAAGAAACAAGGTAATCTCCTTCTCGTGACTTGTCTTTTTTCCGATAGTCTCTTTCTTTATGCTTTGCCTTGTCTGATTTACCAAGGTCCGCATCCTTTTCTGCCTGTTTTATCTTTTTATCCGCACAGAGTTTGTAGTCTGTTGGATGCTTGTCTTTCTCATTTTTGTCAGCCTTCTTGTCTTTTGTCTTCTCTTTGTCATCACTTTTTTTGCAGACTGTTGAATTTTTTGTTTTATTTTCTTTTTGTAATTTATCCGTTGAAGGAACGTGAGTTTTCAGTTTGTCTGCGTTCTCCTGTATGTCGGGTTTTTCTTTTTCTGATTTAGCTTTTTTATCCTTGTCAATGCTTTTTTTCTCTGGCTTCTCCATGTCTCTCTCCTTAAGGGCTAATCTCTTTTCATTTTTCTCTCTAGCGTCTTTGAATGTTTTCTCCGAGTCTACATCTCTTTCGATGTATAACGGCTCTTCCTTGACACATGCATTTGCCGGCAAAGTCTCCATTTCTTTTTCCAATATTTGATATTCCGTGTCATTACTACACTCTCTCCCCTTATCTTCCCTTTTTGTTGCCTCTTCATGTTCGTCTTTAGAGCTCTCTAAGTGAACATGGTTTTCTCTTGCTTTATCTTCTTTTGTTGGGGATTTCTCAGCCTTGGCTTTTTTTTCCGGGGATGTGGTTTTTGTATCCACGCTCGCAAATTCTTCATCATTCTCATCGCTTTTAAAGAAGTTTTCTTTCCAGAACTCTCTGTCAAACTCTATATTCCTTTGCACATTTTTATTGTTCTCCCTCTGCTTGCCTCTCTCTTTCTCCAATTCACACTCTCTTTTTATCTTCTCTTTCTCTTTGTGCTTAACCTTGTGCTTTTTTACCACTTTACCATCTTTGTCATTTTTTGTCATGGATTCCGAAGCCTCAAATGGGTTCTTATCATCCTCTTTACATTTGGTACTAGGCTTTTCCCCGTAGTCAATAAAGAATTCTTTGAGATGTTTGCTTTTTTCCTTGTATTTGGAAAACGTAGAACTTGAACTTTCCAACGAGTATTCAGCTTCGGGGCTCTGGTCATACCGAAAAAGCTCAGTCTGCAAAGACGTCTCAGATCCTCCTGGTGGTGACACGCACATTTTAGTGTTTTCCTGCTTGAGGGGGGCCGACTGTTTGTCGACAAACGTGTAAGAGTGTTTAGGGGATTTGGCGGAGGCGATCTGAAATAAGTGCAAAGACGTTTCATCTTTCGTACATATAGATTTCCTAAATATATCCTCCTCTCTGGATTTATCTAGAGTGTCTAAACTTGGGCACATTACTAAATTTACTACTTTCACATTTTCTTTTTTCTCTTTTTCTTGCTTTAGTTCTTGGTTTTCCTTGTTTTTGCTTTGATTCTTTAGTTTCCTTTTGACTTTGCCCTTCTCTTTCTGGTCATTTAAAACACTGTAATCCTTTTTAACTCTCAGGTCAGAATTCAGACTCACTTTATCAGGAAGCAAATCCTCATCTGAACTGTCAGAGCTCGTGAACAACAACCGAGATGGCTTCGGTTTTCTGTTTTTATAGACTTTGGGAAAATCCACTTTGTCGTGCTTTACAAAGAATGTATCATTTGCATCTGCGTTTTCCTTTTTTAGATCATTCCGAAGTACGCGTTTATCTTCCAGCATCTTGTTTATTTCAGGGTCTTCTTCCTCTTCCTCATCATCTTTAAACTCGTACTCATCCAGTCCTGAAACGCAAGGTGTTCCTTTGGTTGTAACATGCTTGCTTTCACTAACGAGAGACTCCTTGTCACCTTCTGAGTCTAGGTTTTCATCCACGCTTGAAAGATTTGTAAAGTGTGGCTCTTCAGAATCTGTAAATAAAAATAAAAAAAGTGAAACATACAAAATTAAATACTAATTAAAATATGTATTTTTGACCTGTGTACATTTCAGCAAAATCATGTAATGACTCAATTTACACTGTTAACTCTACGGGACAGGGACCACCTTTCCGAACATATTCATATTCACTGCACCCCATTTAAGATGTCTGTACATATTACATGACTGATGATGAACTTATGATACTGCTTCATAAAATCACCATAGGAAAAGTCTCAATGAAACATTTAAAGTGGTACTTAGAATGGGCGATATGTATGATGATATTCTGAGCATAAAAAAAAATCCATAACCTATGATAATGCTATATTTCAGGATTTCAATGATTTGAATATCCCCTTGTGAAAATACATTTTGCAATGGCCGAAAAAGAAATACAAACATATCCCACCTGCATAACTTTCTTCATCATCTGAGATGGGCACTTCCCGCTTCAACAGCTGCTCCAATTCTTCTGTTTCAGCTACATCAACAGGCCGCGCACCGTGCTTGTTTGCTTGAAATGCATTTCCGCCATGTCGAAGAAGCAGCTTTACAATCTGGAACCAGACATATATGTTCAGATGAAAAATGATTTTTCCATGCAAAGAGGTGTCGTCATTTTAATGACATTCTGATTTCTACTTTTTAAAGCCAACCACATCCTGAAAAGGTGACATCTCACACAGCAAAGTGAACGTGCGCCAATTAAAACGTCATTTCCCACTATAGGGAAATTCTTTGTGATGTATTTATTTGGCTAGTTACACTCATGTGTTATAAATAACATACTCTGTTGACAGTAAACCAGCCTATGCTTTCAAGTAAAAATGTCCTTGCTGAGTAATAACCTAATCCAGTTTTAGCTGAGCACAACTTTAAGAGGTGTGTAGTAAACCTGCATAATGTCCTTGTATACATTCCTAATATTGATTCTCTCTCGCTCCAAAAAATAATAAAACAAATAAAAAATCATGTTGTGGATTATGTTAACCACCAGGGGGAACACAAGAGTTCCAAACAATTCACTAATTTGTACTTGGTTTTAAATCCTTTGTAAGATGATGTAAGTCGTTTTTTGTTAGAAGTATATTTCACACTTACATCTCTATGCCCGCTGCTGGCAGCATCATGAAGAGGCGTATCATCATCCAGGCCTTGTGTGTTTACATCCGCCCCGGCCGCTATCAAAACCTTTGCAACATCGTAATAGCCCATGTTGCATGCTTCATGGAGTGGTGTCCAGCCTGAAAAAAGAAATGTTACATTTTTTCATTACAAACAGACAGCTGATAAAATGAAGTCCCATGGTGATCAGATTCATGATCTGAATCCACAAAAGGTCTCCGTCACACTTTGGAATTAATGCTACTCCCTAGTTCTCTTGAATGAATGGGTATATCTGAGCATCTCTTAGCGCTCCTTTTGCTCATTTACCCTGTACTCAAATCATTTTTTACCTTATTCCATTTTGGAATACTTTAATTGGCAAATTTTTATTGAACAGTTTCATTATTGGCCAAAGAACCACAGTGAAAAATACAACAACCTTACAGGTATTAATAATGCAAGGTGTCCTGAAATCATCTTCATTCCCCACCATGAACTGACCACAATCCCCCCATCGCATTTCATCTTATCCCCGTATACAATAAAACATTACCTGCAAAGTCTTTAACATTGACATTAGCGCCCAGACGAATGAGCTCTTTCACTTGTCCCGTGTCTCCTCGTATGGCAGCCATATGCAGCGGGGTCTCCCCACGCTCGTTCCTTTTATTCACTTTGTCTTTCTGACGTGTAGAAGATGTGGGTGTTTTCTTTTGAGCAGGTGTTGCCTGAGAAGGATGATTTGGGGTGGAATCTAAACAAAGAGGGAAAGGAGTAAAAATATCCATTCTCAAAGCTACAGAGTATTCTTTAGCCTGTTCTGCAAGTGTTTATTATTTTTTCCCTCAGTTTATGAAACTCATAAAACATACATCTATATCTATCTCTCTCTATACATCTGTAAGAACGTAAAAGAGCACACCAAGGATTTTTGTTGAGAGCCGATTCATTTTTAGTGGGTATAATTACAGAAACTCGACATTTCAGCTCCTCTGGGGCTTTTATCAAGAGAACCCTCAACACAGGATATACTGTATTTGCTTGATTATAAGGCAACCTACCACACTTTGGATCTTAACTAAAGAAAAAAAGAAAGAGGCCTGAATATGAGGCGACCCCATGAGAAAAAAAATATATAAAAAACACTATTTTTGCTTTCGTTGCTCTCACACTCTCACTCAATGTCTCCCTAGATCCTCCACCGACTGCTTCCGTGTTCCTGCCTCATTTTCCACAGGTCCGCTTCTTCTCTTGCCTCTTATTGTTCTTATATCTTCTTTTTTCGTCTGCTTCTCTTCAGTATCAGCTCAATTATCCTTTATCAGGAAATTCCTTATCAGAAATAATCCCAAATTCTTTTTCAGATAAGGGATCATGTCTCTGCCATGATGCTGTGCTCCTGGCTAGAAAGTGGAGAACAATACACCAACACACCAAATCCTTTATTCCAAATGACCCCTTATCCCAAATATTTCTGGTCCCAACTTTTCAGATAAGGCATACTCAACCTGTACTTCTGCAAAAGGGTGGAGCCTTTAGGCACATCCTCTTCCCCAACTGGAGGAATGGGGGAGAGGCTGTCCCTTTGGTGCTCGCTATGGCTGCATTCTTTTGAGGAAGTACCCCAAGAAGCCAGTTCTGCAAAGCCAGTTCTGTCAGCGGAGAATATGGGAAGACAGAGAGTGAGAGTGTATATGAGAGTGAGAGCGAGGGAATGAGAGCGAGATTGGGTGTGTGTGACGATTGGAGGTCGAATAAAAGACGACCTTGATTATAAAACACGGTCCTTTTCTGATGATTTTTTCTGAAAAAAGCTTGCCTTATAATTGAGCAAATACAGTGTATAACTAATCATCATTTTTATTATTATATATGGGATTTTACCACTGGCTGATTTACACATCATGCCACTGCAACCTATAGTGTTCACAGTTTCAGAGCTATCACACTCCAGACCTTGATGCCAGAACTTTGAGCACGTGCAGCTTAATCAATGCTTAAAACTGATTAAATCGCTTATATTCAAAGCAAGGAATTACCTAAATTGTGGTGCATTTGTGGCCCTTAAAGCCTGAAGTTCAACAACCCATAAAGCTCAACCACCATGATACCAAAAATGTCAATACTGAAGTCATTCCTCAAGATGCTGTAAAATGATTTAAAGATGGTATACCTGGGCTGTTGTCTCTAGCTGTCATTTGCATCAGAAGAGCCATTTGCTTGCGCTCTGATAACGGGTAACCGAAGAGGATATTAACGGGAGTAGATTTCTTGGTGCCGGTCTCTTTCTTCATTTTCTTTTTCTCTGGACCTTCTTTCTCTGTAATTAGTATGAAATTGATTAAGATCTCAGGTCTACACTTTAGAAATATGCAGCGCATTAGACTGGAGCCCAGATCTGGGAGGTGAACTGGAAACAATGACTCAATTTTGGCTGAACCAACTAATTGCAGATTTCCAGAGTTAAGCAAATTCCTCTTGCTCATTTAGAGATTTGCTTGAATTGAGCATTAGGACTTATAGTAAATGTTACTGTTTTTACTTTAAGCGCTTCGATTTCTGGTTTGTTCTATAGATGTCACGGCAGCTGCCGGTCACAAGGAGACGGAAAGTCACCCTTTCCCTCTTCTTAAAACAAATTACTGTGTTATTGTGTGTGCGCCAATGCTCTTCTCTCGTTGCCAAACTATCTGTTGCTTCATCATGACACACTTAGAGTTACAGATCTTACTGCCGGACTCAATTCCCTTCCCTGATGGTAAACCTCCCCAAACCATAGAGGAGACCTTTACACCTCCATTAAACAACAGAGGAACTCTATGGAGTAGCGTGCCAGCAAGCACCTACGGCTCCTTACGATGCAGATCGAAGAATCACAAAAAATGGTTTGTGCCAAATAATAGCAGGAAAAACTAGTTACTAGAAAACAACTATCAATTATTTAGGAAAGAGA
Source organism: Spea bombifrons (assembly GCF_027358695.1). NCBI lineage: Eukaryota > Metazoa > Chordata > Amphibia > Anura > Pelobatidae > Spea > Spea bombifrons. Next base: position 75,553,018 of record NC_071091.1, read on the forward strand.
AAATAAACAGCTTTAATGAGAAAAAAAGAGAAGGCATGTTAACGTAGCTGTATAGTGAGGGCTATACTGCAACTTAGATGTCTTTAGATTATCGTGCACATCAACCGACGACATTCATTAACCAAGAACTACACACAAGCAAAACACAGAAGCAACCGGTTTTATTATTTTTAAAAAAATGAAAAATCCCTGCCAAATGGACGCGGTGAAGACGGACAGCGTTTAGGTAGCCCTCGGCATCCCATTCTAAGCCAGAAAACATTCACACCGCCTTAATACACAGATATAGACGTTAAGCTCTTCGGGGAAGCAGAAGCTGCACGTTATGCTACATAAGAGCCCGGATTAAATAAGATCAGACATTGGAGTCTGCAGGACAGAAAGAAATGCAGCCCGATCAGCAAGAAAATAAAGCCTTTTAAGACAAACCAGTCGGGCCCTAGTAACGCTTATCACGGCAGCCGACACACAAGCCTCCCGTACACAAAAGACAAGCGGACAAGACGGACACAGATAACCCAAGACTGTCTAAACAAAGCCCTCCCCGCAAGAGACCTGTAAATGCAGTGTATTCATATAGCGGTATACACACATACACATGAACACACACGCTCACAGACATCCATGAACCCAGCGATAAATGTATCCGGCACTTCACTTTATAATCCCTGTCGTAATTCCAATAATAACAATAATAATATCACACACACACACAATAGAACGGAATAGTGAAATCAGAGCACTGGTCGTGAGTTTGCTGTATCACAAAAGCCATCTAAGGGGGCTCAGAACCGGCATAGGTAACATGAGTTATTATTATTATTATTTATTGTTTTATATAGCGCCATCAAATTGGGGTTATTATGCCAGCATATTAGAATAAAATACATTTACAAACGTGGCTGCCGGGTGGGCCGTGCGCACATCTACAAGCCTCTCCGATATACCCCAGAACGCCATGCACGCAATCATACATACGACATCGGGGATGCAGAGGGCCTGATCATACGCCCTGTTTATACGACAGGACCACCCTTCTAACAACAAGTCACAGACGAGCCCCCATTATCTATATGAACGGCACGAACCGAGAGGGCGTTACAGTTACCGGGATCCATTAACGACAGGGCTGCACGCAGCGAGGCAGATTAGCATGGAGGAGCGCTGTGGCTTTATTGTCGGGTCGGATTTATGGTGCCTTTTTCTAGCTCCACATGCTGAGCCCTTTGCTGTGATGCTAATGTCCTTGTGAAGATCCCTCTGGGTGATAACCAGACATTTTCTCACATACCACAGACAGTATTGATAAGGAGTCCGTGTGCTCGTCTAGTAGATTGAGCCAAGATAACGCAATTAGAACACACGCCAGATCCACCGCTGGCTAAAAACATCAAGGGACATTGTTTTAAAACAGAAAACATAGTATTTATAAAAACTCCCTTTTAGGTTGAGACTAGAAATAATAGGAAAACGGATTGGCGTTCTTTACGTTTAAGGACGTGGCTGCATATATAGATACACGAGCACCATTTCAATGCGGAAACGCCATTAAAAAGGTGTGTGCATTGAGTGTGTGGAAACCGTGTACAATACGGAAGGCAGACAGACAGACAGACAGACAGACAGATTTCTTCCACTTTATAGCTTCCACCTAATGAGATTAGGATTACTTTGAGAGAAGCAGATGGTATCACCAAGTTGGGTCTTCCATTACATATATTCTGCGATCACCATTATTAACTACACTGCGCTGTAACACATAGAAGCTGGGGAAGGAAAGCTCATACTATAAACATTAATATGCCATAGAAAAGACACACACAATCATACAACCGTATTATTTATTATTAACCATCTCCCCTTATAATATAATAACGTGTACTGGTCAGTATCCCTTTACAGCAGGTTAGAAAGCCGGCTATGGACACATACAACAAAGTCAGGCCAAAATATAAGATATGTGAAAATAAGACACACCAAACCTTTGGAATGAATAATTGGATGATGCCGCACTCTGGGGTTCAAAAACCACAGGTCGCCCTTAATTGGAGCGCAATCCGGACCCCCTTCTCATACCCCAAGCACAGACACTAACAGGGGCTATCTGACTGTACTCTGCATAGCGGCTAAAAAGGATTTGCCCTTTATGTCCAGGTTTGTCGTACAATATAAATTTGTGGGCCTGTTTTTTTTTAGTTTTTTTAAAAAAACCGTTTTCACTAGTTTTAAATACTTCGTTTTAGGGACGCCCCTAGACCACTGGTTCCCAAATACAGCAAACCATTAATAGCAACATGACTGGGGAGTAGGAACTTAATCATTTTCCAAAAATCTTTTTTCATTACTTAATTGACCCCGTTCTTCTTATTGTGACCTTTTTTCCTGCCGATCACAGGAACATACAGTTGTGCGAGCCTGCCGTCCTAATCACAGGATGGGTTATCACTCCTGCAGAGTCAGCGCTGACAACGCAGGAAGGGAACGCACCGAAAAAGTTTGGGCCCTTAAATCACTTTCAATGTAATAGTAGTATATGGATGCTTATTATTCTGAGGTAAAATGGAGGCAGGTAATTATTACAGGGCCCCTTTCTGCCATACAAAGGGAAATGCAGCACTTACCCTTTACCCTCTTCACTTGCTGCCATGTCTATCTTATAACTGAAAAGCAATGGCGTCCGGGTAAAAGCTATACCTTCTAACTACAAGAAAAGAAATCCACACAAGAGCTTCAGAACTGACACGGCACAGATTATTTTTACTCTGGCGTCTTGTCATATTTTTATAAGAGATACACGTCCGGGGTAAATCCCAATTCAAGCACAATCCTTGGCCAAACGTAACAGCTCCAACCTCAACCGAGATTTCCAAAATTTGCAGAGCGTTACTAAAGTAAAATGAAAAGGCTAGTCGTAATTTTTTTAGATGAATGTTGGAGTTGATTTTGCACAGATTCCGGTACATTTTAGCGCATTTCAGACATTCTTTAGTTACTGGCGTTTGAAAATGTCACTTCTGTCTCATTGCCACCTCCCTTGGCAGCCGCTGCATGCAGTAAAAACGCATTGGAGCCTAGGCAAAATTGATTATTTTACGCATTTTATATATAAACTTGGATTGTACTTTCAGTTTAGGATTCCCAAAAGTATTTTATGAGGTCAGCTGTGCCAAGAAGGAGAAAAAGTGAATTTTAAGCATCAAATATAGATTTAGATCTGGTGCATTCAGTACCAAGGAAATATGTCCATTAATGCCGATAAAAGCAGAGTGTCCTCTTCATCATAACCCGCTTCAAAGCTCCTTGGCTTAGGGTTACATTTAGCTAAACACACCTGCTGCTTGACAGCATGAATGCTCGCTATACTACCCCTATACTATGCGGCATCTCCAAAAAGGAACCCGTCTTATTTTCCTCTTGTTCAGCTAAATAATGCATAAGGTGGCCAATGCTTTTCCTCTTGGATATACTGCAAACCGGCCTCGTCATGTACCTCCTTTCCCCACTCCAATTTATTCTGAACACCTCTGCTACACTAATCTGATCCCATCTTCTGCCCCGCTGTGCACCCTATAATAAAACCCTCCTGATCCATACATACAGAGCCCTTACCCATTACAACCCTCTACTTCTCTGCATATCTCCAAATACTCTCCACCAACCAGCGTGTTTGCCGTGCCCTTGACTTACTCACTTTGTCTTCTCTCCCCACTCGCGCATCCAGGATTTCACCTGCATTCTTCTATTTCGTGGAATTCCCCACCCAATTCTCACAACCTGCATTCTCAAAAGAAAGTACCTACACCCATCCCAAATGCCCTTCTGTCCTCCTCTTACGTTCCTCTTTCCTAGGATCTGGACATGAGATTATTAAACTACAGGCCCTAACAACAGTGATACGTTTTGAAGCAAGAGTATTCTTCTTAGAAACAACATTCAACCAACCATCAACCGGTCACAATGGCAAGTAAAAAGTCTCGCTAGAGACCTGGCCCTAGCCATGCATCTAATCACACTACCTAAAAACAAGCCTCTCTATGATCATATGAAATGCTGGGAGGTATATATCTGCGCCCCCCCCATGTTGGAGACTCATAGCTACACATGACCTCTGCTACAATCATCCCCTATTGTAATAACTCTATAATCAAGGTCCATACCCATTTTTATTATTTTTTATTTTGAAGCAGGTGACAATAATACAAACCACACTTTTTACAGAATACTTTTGCCTATTTTGATATAATTTAATTCAATTATTTTCTTTTCACAGGCGGGTAAGGTAGAAGCTCACTATCATGAAGTTAAATCCACAAAGGTGATAGCTCATGAATATTGCTGGTGCCTTCTGAGATTGTTACTGTCAATACTAGGTTACTAAATAAATTTGATTGTCTCCTAGTCATGTCTGAATGAAAAAAAATAATTACAAAAAACCCATCTGTGCCACTGAGGTGTGGCCTGTGAAACCAACTAAGCTGGCATAGCAAGAGAAATAGAGAAACCTGCTCTTTGAGCAAAATTGTGATGATTTCATGTGAGTAAAGTCATCTTCTCTCTCTTGTTGCTCCTCCTAATGATCGTGATGGTGCCAGAACTACATTCATCAAGAGGAGTGGAATAGCTCAGCGGGGAGGATCAGTCATGCAAATCTCAGAAGAGGAAGTTAAGATCGCCGTCCAAAGCAATAAATACAAAACCCAGGACGTCCTGAAACGTGAAATGCCACTTTATTTTTCCCCAAAATGACAGATCTCGTAGGTCTGCTGATTACTCTGCGACGCCTATTATGCTTATTAACGGCACGGAGAAGTACTACTAACGTTCTGCATCATACGAGATACAGGTACATTACACCAAAGATACTTGTGCAATCCCCGCATCAGCTGCCTATACAGTGAGCAAGCTCTGGAGACGGATCCGCACTTACTTTTACCTGCATATGTGCTGAAAGGAGTTAACCGCTCGCCCCAGTTTTCACTTGTGTTTCCTGGTTCTGAATCTACAGAATCAAAGGCACAGGAGAGAAGGGAAAAGGAAACAAGTAAAGCAAAGGAGGACAGCATGTGAGCACAAGCAGAGAGAAAAACCATACCCATAAGTGTGTAGCAGGTACAGGACAGAAGAACAGGAGGGACATAGGAGTGAAGGCAAGGAGGGAGGACGCTACCGGTACACAATCCCTGTACAAATTATATATATTTATATATATATATATATATATATATATATATATATATACACACACACACACACACACACACACACACACACACACACATATACATACATACATATACACACGCACACACCATACAGGAAGGAAAAAGGGATAATAAACTTCTAGAAGAATATTTCACAATGCAGGACTTTTTGGTCACCTGTGCTTAACACGAGCCCCTTCACTAGTAGCGTGACGTGAACACCGTAGAGTACACTGCACATTTGGCACTTGACCCCATGACCTTAGCTCATACAACATGATCCACCTCGTAGAGTCTGGCATTCCTAGTGTAAGCGGGGAACAGTTCTGTGAATTCGCTTGACCGTCCAACATGCGTTTCCAAGCGAGACTCCCTGTGCTATATCTAATATCTAGAACGGTGGAAGAACGGTCTCACTTTCTCGTCCTGAAGCTCTCTCCTTCACTTACGTTATAGCCCTCCTGTTAACACAACAGAGAAGGATATGCAAATCCTGAGAGCAGGGAGATCCCTTTCCCCCGTACGCATCCGCTTTAAGCAGCCACGTAGGCAACATGTATGGAAAAGTACATGCTACAAGCCACTGAGACTTTCATTTATAAGCCAGGCAGGCACACGACGTCCATGTGTATGTGTAGTTTACTTAAATCTATGACAGACTCGTATACAGGCTCAGTCCACACAGATCTCCCTCAAACCATAACCCGTTTCTCTGACACTTCTCTCGCATTATAATGACTTTGTCTGCAGCTTCCCCCAAAGCAACAGATTGGTTTTATTGTTTTATATGGCGCCATCATACTCCGCAGTGCTGTACAATGGGGTTCAGCAAAAAAACACATCAATGCCCTTACATAATGAAGGTCGTATTATATCAAATAAAAAAGAATTTTAAACCCTTTTCTTACTTAATAAAACGTCAACCTCTCATGAACTTGTACTTTGTAACAACTCTTTGTAAACATGCTTTTAGTGGTTATGGATTACTGCCAGGTAAAAAAACAAACCGGAAGACCAAGATCAACAGATTGCTTGCACACAACATACGAGCGCCACAAACACGCTGCGTACAAACGCCGCAGGTAGCACACAGATAGTGGTTAATGGATGATGGATTGGCGAGCGGTGCTCGTAGGGGATGCCCTTAATGTTCTAGCGGGAAGCTACAGATTTTAGTTATCTGGAAAATGTACGGGACGCGTACAATACAAAGAAAATCTACACTAGTGCGCTATCATCAAAACCACTGACATCGCTAATTGTCATAACTAGAAACCACGGGGCCCTGGTAAGAAAATTGCCCCGGGGCCCCCGACTTCAACAGCTAGTCTGTGCCATCATTGCCCCCAAACAACTTGTCAGTGCCTTCTTTGACTTTTGCTACCCCTTCCAACATACAACAAATATGAACACACTTACTCATACTCACTTACACACACACTCCACCCCACTTACACATCCCTGGTCACACACACACACACACACACACACACAATTACACATCCCTGCTCACACACAGACACAATTACACATCCCTGCTCACACACACAGACACAATTACACATCCCTGCTCACTCACAGACACAATTACACATCCCTGCTCACTCACAGACAATTACACACCCCTGCTCACTCACAGACACAATTACACATCCCTGCTCACACACACACAGACACAATTACACATCCCTGCTCACACACACAGACAATTACACACCCCTGCTCACTCACAGACACAATTACACACCCCTGCTCACACACACAGACACAATTACACACCCCTGCTCACACACACAATTACACATCCCTGCTCACACACACAGACACAATTACACATCCCTGCTCACAAACACACAATTACACATCCCTGCTCACACACACAGACACAATTACACATCCCTGCTCACACACACACAATTACACATCCCTGCTCACACACACAGACACAATTACACATCCCTGCTCACAAACACAATTACACATCCCTGCTCTCTCACACACACACACACAATTACACATCCCTGCTCACACACACATTCTCACACACAGTACACATGCACGCTCCTACACACAAAACACAAGTACAGTTCCATGCTCACATTCATACATACGTTCATATATATGCGATACATTTATAAAGGGCCCTTCTGACCTGGATTGGTGCAGTCCAGGTTAGAAACTATTTTCAACCGGCATGAGGAGACCGGAAGATGGGGTCGCAGCGGGCCCCCTAGAGGCACGGGCCCCTGTAGTTATGCCAGAGGTCAAAACCTATGCTTTATGCCAGCAATAAATGTTTCAGTCTACTGCAGCAGAGCATAAGAGATGTACGTTTGAGCAGGGCCCTCCTTACCTCTGTTATCTAATGCACTACGTATGATGTCCCATTTACCCGTGCTACTGCTGCACGGAATATGATGGCGCTGTACAAAACAATAGTACAATGATAAAAATTGGAAATGGAGCACAGAACACATACGGCTGCTGCAGATCACACAGCTATTACTCTTTTTCTATTTAATGGTGTATTCCACTATATTATTCAGAGTGCTTTCAAGCTCTAATTGTGTATATGTGCAAACCAGGGGCTAAAGGGTAGTGAATATATATATATATATATATATATATATATATATATATATATATATATATATATATATATATATATACATACACACACATACATACACACACACACACACACAGTATATAGCGCGCCGCCAGCTCTTACCACCTTCCTGCATTAGTTAACATTGAAGCAATACTACTTAGGTCTGCACAGATATGATCCGTGTATTCTATAACTTTAAATGAAACTAACTTTTCTCAGCCATGAAAGCCAAAACAAACATTTGAAATAGTTGGTAGCCTTGTGCTGAACTGGCTCACATTTCATTTCCAGGCTGGATTAGTCTGATATGCTAATAGAGGTTTTTCCATTTTAATGGCGTGAATAAACTAAAATATGATACCCAAGCGGGACCCGCTGTAGGGCAAGATAGCATCATCTGTTCTCAGTGTCTGTCTGTTCTCTACTTTTTCTTTCAGTATTTACATTCATCTATTACACAATCTCTTAACATAGACAAAAAAGTCTGAAATAAACGCCATTTTATTACATTAATAAAAATAAAACACACAGCAAACAAGTAGAGCCTTGGGCTGGGCATACAGAGAAGGTCTGATCATAGTGCATATGCATTAAGCCCCAACCAGCGTAACCAATAAGTATCCGTGACTACGCTTCTATATGTACCAATAGCATATGACCATTTTTATTAAATAAATAAAGGCCAATTGTTGGCTTTGTCAGACCCAGTTATTTGCATAAGACCGTGGAAGGCTGTCCTACATATCGACATATTGTTAAAAGTCCCAACTATAAGATCAGGATCACAACCAACAAGAACAAGTTGAATACCAATTAGATTACTAAATAGTTTCCACTTCGACATAAACAAAACACGAAGAACATCTTTTTGCATGAATTAATAGCTTTACTTCTACATGCTACTAAATAAAGTGTCTGTAGCCCCTGTCTTGTGGTTTGGCCAACAGCCTCATATTCCAAATCATGTCCTCCTCTTACTGCCAGAAACATAATACAGTTATCTCGAGCGCAAGCTCAAAATGAAACCTCAACGGAACAGCCAAGTAAAAAAACAAAAATGCAGAATATTTTATGCATTTAAATGAAAATATTTACTTAAAATATCTAAAGCACATTAACACAAAAAAATTACCACAATACGAAAAGTAAAAAATATAAAGCGGCCAATAAATGAATAAAGCGGCCATATGGGCCAACGCAGCGTTACCCGTGTCAGATTCCCGGTCTTCGGTTCTGGATGGACTGAGCGTGAAGGGAAGCTTGCGTTTCATGGAAGACTTTTCCTTTGCATCTTTGCTAATGTCGTTCCGGTCCAGTTTAGGCGTTCTGCTGTAAGATGTAATCTTCTCCTTATTCTAGGACAGAGAAGAATATCGCGTGAGAATAAGCCGCATACGGTCACTGCAGCATGGGTCAGCATCTGGCGGGTGAGAGGAGGGGATCTGCACTGCCGTGCCGACAGGTTCTCTTCTCTGCCGTCTTACACCCAGAACAGATTAAATGATGGAAAGCACGGCACATGAAGGAGCACATTACAAAGGCCTGTGCCATGGAATCAAAAATGATTTAATACAGAGTTACAAGTAAGGCTAGGGATTATTTCTGTTTCAAATAAATTATGGGAAAAGAATATGCTGTCCAGATGTTGGGCGAATGCTGTCTCTGTTGAGCCACCCCACAATATCTCATCAAACTCATTCATTGATTGTTATTATAGTGTGCGTGCGCCAAACACTCAAATTATTATACTTCCCTTTCACATCCCTCCCAGAAGCAGTTTGTTTTCTGTATATAGCATCAATTTTGGTCATTTACATGTAAAATTAACAAAATTTCATAAATTTTGACTGTGTCTGCAATACTACCTACATACGACGGGTCTGAAATCCTGAACCTGGGACATGTACATGGGAGTGTGAATGCCTATTTTTATATCACTGGTAAAGACTTACAGACAAGAAAGAAAACTAAGCTGTGAAAAGGGACTCCATATTGGGCTTGTTTACGTTGGATAAAATATTCCTGCGTTAAGACATCTTAAATATACGTCTGTATGGTAATGGACAATGAAAAGACCTATCCTGGGACCTTTGCATTCATCGAACTTTACAGACAACGCAGTCCACGGTTGGAGAAAAAGAAGAAAGAAATGTCCTCCCGAGTCAGGGCAGTTAAGATGTGGAATTCACTGCCAAGTGAAGTGGTTTTGGGGAATAAGACATTTAAAGCAGACATGCCAGGTTATAACAAATTTAGTTTAGGTAGATGCAGGGAAAATCCATATCGGGGCTTTAAATAATACAGAGGGACTTCATTACTGAACAAATGGCAGACTCTAGGTCTGCAGATAAAGAAGTTTTATTTATGTCAGTGATCCCTTACATTACTGTATACAGGAGCATTGTATTTAACACACAAGGAGAAAAATACCCCCCCACACACACACACACGGGACTTCCCTTTAAGGAGCCATAAAAATGATGTCTAAACCAATGAACAATAACCAGCAACATGCTATAAAGAAAAATCCTTTCCCCAATGATTTCTTTTTTTTTTCTTCTTCTAACTTGGCTTAATTTAGCGGACGGGTAAACAAAGGAGAGAATTCACAGCTAAACAAGCTGTAACACTTCGCTCACCGCTCCCTGGAAGATCCCTGAAACGAGCACAGGTCTTACCATGTTCCTGGCCAACGCCAACCTGCGCAGCCACCGCAAAAGCCATCTCTCCTAGCTGCCAAAATCACAAGTCCTGGTTCCAAATCCACATAAGCCTCTACAACCATTTACCCAACGATGCATTTCCCTTCAAATAACTTTAATCATTGCATTTATTACACTTGTCTATAGCTTATTCTTGTGTATTTCAAAGTAATTGGCCTAACATTAAGGGTTTTTGTTAACTGGGTTCTGTAGATGGTGACAATGTTGTTAACTCTTTGTCCTGAAGTCCTCAATTCTCTCCTCACATCGCCCATCCAAGCCAGCAAGAATCAATCTGCTTCACCAAAGGGGGTGAATAATAACTTACTTTAAACATTTAGAACCTTTATATCAGTTTACTAAGTGTACCGAACTATAAGAAAACCAAGAGCTCTTCTAACTACGAGCACAGATGGTGTTGACATGGTATCGCTATTAAATCATTCTGCTGGCACAACCAGCAGGCAGAACACACTGGATGTGGACTGCAAACTCAGCCTATGTGGTACGGTAAACTACAGCAAATTCTCCAAGAAAGCCCACCAGCTGTTTTCCATGCATTCCGACGCTCGGAGAATGACATCTGGAAACATCCAGAGCCAGTTGCTGGAGACACAGAGAAAAAAAGAGACAGACTTCACAAAAACAACCTATTTAAGGGAAAGCAAATGAAAACATCTGGCCCTCCGAACAGTTTGTGCTCTTCTTTAGTGAGGATCTCGTCTTACCTTCCTTCCGGCTGGTTTTTCCACCATAGTGTTGCAGTCACTGTCTGAGTTCTCACTTGGGATGGCTTTTGTGGACAATGTTTTGGGCATTGTAAAGCTTCTCGGTTATCAGATCACTTATCACACTTCACCATCGTACGTCTGGAAGAGAGAAACAAAAACACAGATATTCATATTTAGTTAAAAAGAAGAAAAATGTCTTTATTAAAATCAACCATCGTATAAATATTACATATTCTGGGTAGAAAACGGTCTTCTGAAACGTGAAGGTTTGTGCAATTTGATCTTGTATTTGTGAAATCGCTTCACTGTAAAGTACGAGGTTTATGCATATTTTCACATCATATGAGTTTACAGACATTACTTGGAACAAAGTTAACAAAGGCCCAGCCTGCAAAATTCTCTACATCTTACATACAGGGAAAAGATGGAGATGAAAGAATAGGGGCGGATGAAGAAAATGGCGCTTGCTCATAATGCTTTGGGGTTACTGTGATGGAGACCCGTACTCCGACTGAGCAGCTCTGTCGTAGAGATCCCTTCCTTGCCGATGCAAGCTCAATTGCCCAAGGGATTAACCCTTTGTGATCACCCAAGCACTAGTCGGGGTGACTAGGTTTATTGGGAACAGCACAGATATTTATACGCAAACATAAGATCAGGACTATAATCCTATCGACTACCAGACATCCCAGTGCCTCCATACAGCTTTATGGCCAACAATGTCTACTAGACAAAGAGTCACTATTTTGGGGTGATCCTGAGGGAGCGGTGGCAATCCCGGGGCACCAACAGAGCACTCAGGGTCCACGGACGTTATGTTCCAAAAAGCGACTTGTTCAGCCGTTGGGACTCTGAGCGACAGCGCTGGTAATGTCCCCGGGAACAGTCCGTCCGGTAGCCGGGCCAGAGTTCCAGAGCTGCGGTTGGGTAAACCCCAGTTCTAAGGATGGGTAATAGAACCAGGTCTCCCAAATGAGCCCCCTCTCCATAACCGCGTGACATCTGTAACCAAATGTCGACGGGCATTGCCACGATTCCTTGCTGCAGTACAATTTGTGGCTAGGTCCCGGTCAGGCGCTAGGCAGGGAAGAAAGGGAATCAGCACAAAGGAAACACAGGGTCTATGAGCCCATAATCCTTAGGAAAGTCGGTGAATATACCCCTTTGACTGAGGGAGGTAAGATACAGGAATGCGGTACAATACATAAAAACAGGGCCAGAAAAAAATGTGGGACAAAAAGATGGGGCTTCCACAGTTACTACGGTGAGGGAACCCACAGAATGATGGAAATGTTGACTGACCCTCATACATGGCACGCAGGGGTAACCGTGGAAGATTTAATAAGATTGTACTGTTGTTGGAAATCAGTCAAGCAATCTGCCTGTGCCGACACACCGATGAGTATAGAGTAGTGAAAAGATTAAGAGATGGAACTGAAGACATATACATACCTAGAAATGGAAAGTGAAAAAGAAGTCTGAAACGGGATAGAATACATATAATCAGAGGTCCTAGCAAGGTTAACAATTAAAAGTGGGTTTTTAAACGGGTCAGCCGGCTATGTTTCTAAGTGAGAAACCTGAACCAGAGGTGGAAGTAATAAACCGGAGAGGACTTAGACTATAGGGATTCAAGAGAGAACTACCTATACATTTAAGTAGCAAAGCAAAAGCTCCTCCTGAAGTCTTGCACACCATTTCACAAACATACTTTGGTAACCAGGTTGGGTACAACACTAATCAATGTTAAAAAGGTTTGGGAAGCCAAAAGGCACGGAATGCTTTAGGAACGACATTCTGTGATCTTAATAAATACAAATTATTGCATTATCCTGTGAAACAACATTTCTCAGGGAAAAAAAACATTCAAACTGTCAATGAGTTCTGTTTATGTGATAGAAAGTAATTGTTGGCTGGTAAAAAGTGAATTCATTCAGACGCAAAACACCTAAAAAAAAACAAACCTGAAACAAAGGATTGCTGCCTAGTTTTTACCCCCCCTCTTTTCCCTCCCAAACATTTTCTTTATAATTCTATTAAATTGCATATTACTAAACTACAATAGTGCCACATCGATACAATTACTTTTACTATAACAATGAACAACAAAACCGCGCATTCCGCGGACCAGGAATATTGTTGTTTGAAGGGAAGAAAAAGTATAATATCTAGCGCAGTTAATAAGAAGGTTTTGCTAAGTACGTTTGCTTAGCATAACATTACATATGCCTTTGTGGCTTTTTTTTGCTTACAACATGACTTAAATGTCAACGTTGCCCATTTTACTGCAGCTACTTCATCCTCTGGGGTAAATGAGGTAATTATCAGTGTAGCAGAGGCTAAATAAAAGTATTATGTCACGTTTAATAAACTATTCACCCCCCTTTCTACTTTTTGGAAAAGTGCACAAATAAACAAGTAAAAAATCCCGTAAGAAACAGGCAAACCGGGCGAGCATGGGAAGAAATGGTCTAAGAACAAAGCACCTTGATGATGTCACAACACCAAAACATCCCAAAAAAGTTTCTTTTTCCCTCCCAGTTCCACCAGGGAACCTTTGATAGATATTGCAATGCTTTACACCACAACAACAAAGTATAAGCGAGCGTTGGCTTGTATGGACACAAAGTACTCTAAGCGTATTGATCTGATTGATCGTAGTTAAAAGCTGGCCGGCGGGTTGCATTTTTCTTCTCCCCAAACGCCATGTGACAGCGTAAAGCAGAGCGAGAGATAAAGTTAATGTTTACAAACACTCACTTTGTCAGCGTGTGTAACTCATGTGACCAGGGAAGTAGATATAATCCCTGAGAAAGGCCTAAAGTCAGCGCCCTGCACCAACTGACGGCAGGAATGAAGCAAGATACGTTAACACATGCCCTTTCTGGAAATCCCCTGCTCGGTTAACCTGTTTACTTCACTAGTTATAAAAGAATGTATGGTAATGCTTATTTGATGCCCAGGGTTTCTTTACCTTTTGTCCATTCAAGAACACACCACAAAAAGAAAGGCAGATTGTGTAAACTTGATTTGTACAAGGAAACCAAGTCTTCTATTTCTTACGCGGGCCAGAATGCACTTGCCGTGTTTACCATTTATATTCCCGTGCACAGTTTTTACTCAAAATAACCAGACACCTGGATTTAGTAGATGGATCCGTGGTAATATTTTCACCTTTCCCATTAAAACCGTAGGAGATTTTCATCCACATGGTTACAACAACGTGTCACAGAATTCCTTTCATAAATTTCTGAAGGAGTCCCACGTAGAGAAGAGCAGAAATTGAAAAGGGATATCTATACCTCCAAATGGAGCTAACTGATCATGACAGCTTAGGAAGACCTTGCGAAACATATGATACGCAGGGATGTATTTACGAGGTTAGCTGCCTATGCCTTCGGGACATGGTAGCATACACTACTGCTCCATCTAGATAATGCTGCAAGGGCCAAGATAGGACTTGAGACAATCTTCCCTGCATATATCTTCCCAAGACATAAGAACCGGATGTCTGAGACCTGCCACCACTAAAGGGACACGCAAAAGTTTGGGAAGCTGAACCCATCTGTCTACATATACAAGAGATCTGTGCCAGGTATCATGTGACAGGAAGACCTTCCCTTATATAAACTTCAAGAGGTTTAGAAAAAGAGGTCATGTGCTTGCCACAACCCGCCAGTCATCTAGGTATGGAACAACAGTAAGGGGTAGACAGTAGACTTGTATTTTAAACCTCTTGACTTCACTATACGTCATGAAGACCCATCCCCATAGAGCTTCTGCTGCAGGAAAAGCTTGGCTGGTCCCGTCTGATTAAATAAGTCCCCGAATAATAATAATAATAATAATTGAATAAGATTAAATAAGTCCCCGAAGACTTGCAGACAAGATGCGAAAATAGGTCACTTCCTATGTTCCGAACAGAGCACCAGACCAGAACATCAAATAAAATATTTATCTGATCTTCATTCAGACCAGTCCATGAAAGCAAATAACTTGAAGGAAAAGACACCAATCCATTTTGTAACCACCATGTATAATTTGAAGAACAAGAACACGGAACAAGTTAAAACTTCCATGGCACACTGTTGGAGTTTGCAGGTCAGACATGGCTCTTTACTTGGGAGCAGAAAATCAACAGGATAAAATATCCTAAGAGCAGCAGGATCCAAAAAAGCAATATTGCACAGGAACAGCATTGGAGAGACTTGATAACGGTGCTACCTAGCAATTAATAGGCAGACATACGACCGTTTCTATACTTCACAGATGCCACTTAAAGCAGCTGGCAGCTCAGATCCTCAGTCCCACGGGAAAGCTAGGGAGAGACAGTCCCTCCAGCTGACTTCCCCACACCAACTGGTCATCAAACCAGTTAACAACAGCATCTCCCTCTAGGGATTAAAAGAGAAAAAGAGCTGCCAAGAGTGGCATAAAACCACATATTCAAGATGGTGTGGAGCGACTACCGAATGTAGGGCACAAAAAAAATGCGATATTAAGGGGGAGGGGTGTATAGGTTTTCCAGCCTGCCTTGCTGTCTCCTCTCAGTGCTGCCTAAGATGCCCTGGGAAAAAAAATCTATCCTGTTAACCCTTTCATTAGCCTATAGACAGACAGGTACATCCACAAAATGTGTGGCAAGTTTACCCTTAGCTGTACATCATGTACTTTGTATCCTCCTGTCAGCAGAAGCCACCATTGTGGCTTCTTGTCAGCGGGTACACTGCTACATAAGGAATGCCCAATCGCACTGCTGACATTCACCGGATGCTCTTTGTAGGAGAGATCCCTGCTCCAAAGTCTGATTGCCCCCCCCTCCACTGGTAACACGCATTGCGATCAGTAATGGAAGGCTAAGGACCCTTTGCTTGCTGATCACAATGAGATCAGTGCAGTGGATATCAGAGTGAGAAACAATGTTCCCCACAAACAGAAAAACTTTTTTATTTACTTAATAAATTTTTTTTATAATACAGTGAGTTTGGAGATATCACTGTGACATCACTGACATACATAAGATAAACTAAAGGGATCTATATCCGAAAACAATAAAAAATATAAAGCCCTGACATCCCATTGCTCTAGAACCACATGTAAAAGTTCACTACCCCCCAGTTCACTGCCCCCAAACCTCTAAAGCCACAAGTATTACAAATACTACCCTATAGGGTACTATGTAAGGGATGGATGTGGCCCTCTAGAACATACAGAAATATGCATGCTGGGTATGTCTGTAATTAGGGGATGTTACCAAACATAAATCGGGTCATTGTTCATCAGTGGCACCTACTGTATAGAAGAAACGCTTAGCACTTCTTTATTAGAATATGTTTACTAGCACTCACAATTTGTTACATGTTTTTATGGTTTTAAATAAAAGGATGTATAACTTATGTGGGTACCTCAAACACGGAAAAGGGAAATCTTGATTAAACCAACATATGGCAAAAATGGCAAAAAAAAAAAAACCCCAACAGTATGCAGGGTTCTAAAAAAAACCTTGGTAAGCAAGATATCACAGTTTGCAGAAATACAGAAAAAAGTAGGGGAAATAGTTGCAAAAATGCATCAATATTGATGTTTCTTGGCCCCGTCACAAGTTAGTTTTACTTTTCCCCCAGTGTTACATTTGTCAAGTTGAACATCTGACATTACATATCGCCCGATGACACATCAACAACCCGTTCTTTATCATACACAAACAGACAACACTCGCCCGACAGAGCCGTTACGCGTTAAGGTTATATATTTGGACGACATTTATGCTCCACACACTTGCCGTTGCTGAACAATATCGCCTATATGCCAGGTGCAGAACGGAGACAACGGTTATTTTCAGTTCTCAAATGATTAGGCAACGCAGAAAAGGAATACGTTACAAAGAGAACTACACTTACCAGGCAGAAATTAACCACTGACGCGCCAAACTTTTATAGTGCATAGTAGCATTTTGCCACTATGGCAATGTTTGGCAGTCTGCCTAATTACCCGGATCATATGATTGGAGAGAAGAAATACTTCTTACACGCCGGCTCTTTCTTCAGTTCTTGAAATTACACATAGGGACCGGCTTTGCTGACACGGACACAATTACCGAAACCACAGCATCACGGACCTGCTGGGAGCGTGGACGGCAAGCAACATCCCAACATCTGTCAGCCACGATCCTGCGCACACAGTGCAGCGACGCAACTATACGCTGCCTCCAAACATGGAGAAGAATGGACGGTAACCGCGGGGTTGGACACCGTTTTCATTAAATGGGAGCATTCATTTTATTTAAATATTGATGTCACTGGCAAAACACTACTACTGATAATCGATAATAAACATAATAAAATAATTGAGGCCAGCCCCAGATCGGAGCCAGTATCGTGCAAATGTAAATTTAAATTGAAGAGCTTGCAAGCTGCAGAGAGTATCAGGAGCCACCAACAGAAGCTTTGCTTTTACTAGCAATTCTACATACTAGGCTCTCGGCTGCGTTGCAAAGAGGTGTATTGAGTGGAGCGAGAGCCGTCACGAGGGTCTGCAACTCTCTGACATCATTATGATCATTCTGAAGGGTCATCACCAGCAAACCCTAGCCCTGTAGGAAACACATTGATTTAACTATACATTACACAGGGCCAGCACAACTCTTCCCTAAAACAGAAGCTCCATAGGGTCAGCCACTCATACTGTACAATGAAGTCAACAAACTGAAATATAACCATGCTGACCACACTCCCTTGAGTGAAGAGACCCCACTGACTGGATCCTTTTTTTTTTTTTTTTTTTTTTTTACACATGGTAAGCCTGGAGAGAACAGGAAACAAACAGCCCCTCTCGCTCTGCACTCTGTTCTTCCGAATGTTAGAATAATATACCAGGAGCTCAAGCTGCACACTGAATGTTGGTCAGTACCGCTGTGTTTCTTTACATATATACATTTACACCACGCAAGGAACCCGTGTTCTTCAATTACACTGTTGGTGCCCCTTTTACGTAGGTCTCTATTATAAAACACGCTCTATGTCACACACGCAGCCATCGCCACCCTTACAAGAAAAATTACTGTGGTTTTCTGCAAAATTTCTGAAGTGCAGTATTGCAGTTTTTTCATGTCCAAAAAACTGCAGTATTACTTCAGAAAAACTGCAGTAATTTTTTCGTAAGGGCGCGCACCAGGGTCTGATTACCAGTTCTTCTGTCTTATATTACGTTGGACTTGATAATGGAAGTTAATAATAGTTATTAGTGATTATTTTATATAGCGCCTTCATATTCCGCGGCACTACATCGAATTCTTAATCCAATAAAAAGGTATTAGTACAATTAGCACAATTTCTGCACAGTATGTATACGGTGTACGTCGTTCCCATTGTGCTCTTTTAACCTGCACTGATTGCAGAACATATCTTCTGGTAGTCTGCAGCTCCTCACACTTGATCTTTTCCTAATCCTTCTTGCCTGGTAGCTTACGTGTTTCTTACAACGAACGCTGGCTATTCTATACACATTGTGTTGGACCGCATCAACATACGGTTACATTTCAAAGTGTTATCAGCATATAAGGGAACATCCTCATGTAGGTCTATTGTATGCTGTTATATGAGAAAACGGGATAAAACTCTCGTCCCAAGATCATTAGTGCGCCTGTTTTATGTACTTTGTGTGTATAATATCAGTCACAAAAAAGGAAATGTATTGGGAAGAGTACAGGTTTCTCTCGATGCACGAAAGCGGATGTAGAAATTGGGCATTTTTTGTAATATTGTATTATCTTCAGGGATAAGGCTTGTGTTTCTGAAACCTTCTTTCAGGTACCCATCTGATGACCATGCGGCACCTTCCAAGGTACCACCGGAGATCCAGTGTGTCCTGAGGTCCCGGGATAAAATATTTGTCACAGAGCTTTTTAGGGCTGCAAATAACAACTCGATTAGTTGGCCGATTATCTTTTCGATTCATCGATTAATCGGATAAAAATAAATCGATGTAAATTTCTTTGTTTATTTTAAATAACTGGATGTTAAAAACAAGCAGAAAAATGAATTATTTGCTTTTATTTCCCAACCTGCCTCCCCAGTATGCGCAGGCTTGCCACATTGCCTCCCAGATACGCCTTATACCCTCTGTATGCTTTATACCCCCAGATATGCCACTCAGCCCTCCCCAGATCCGCCTTATAACATACCCCTCTGCCCCCCCAGATATGCAATATAACCCTCTGCTCCCCCCTAGATATGCCTTTCAATTGAATTTGAAAAGACAAAATCGGCAGAGATTAAAAGGCTTTCATTTGTGTGCACGCTATACCCGGCACATAGCTGTGAATCTCTGCACCTGACCATCTGAGTGACACCTGAAAGGTACACATTTCAGCCATCATGGAGCGCACTTGCTTCGGCACTCCTAGCCCTCGCACAAGCAGCAAAATAACATTCGCGCTGTTTGTATTTGGCTGGGCGCTCTTATGCGGCGGATCTGTACTTTCTTTCTATGGGTTCGCGTCATGCCAGTCCGACAGCTGTAACACCTACAAGGTGATGGGCCCAGTTCTTGCTGGGATAGGGCTGGCATGTTCAGTGATGGCAGAGCTTACTGCCATACAAGAGAGGAGAAGGAGGGAATTAGAAGGAGACCCGTCGGATCCAGATAGACGTTTCCTCTGCGGGAAAAGCCGGCGGTTTGCGCAGTTCCTAATACCTGGGATCCTGTTATTGGCTTGCGGGGTACTACTTAGTATCCCAGGACTTGTGCTACCAGACTGCAGGCCAGCATCCATCACAGAAAAAACAGCTAAAGTCTGTGTAGCTCGCATGCTGGAGATAGCCATATTCGCAGTATTCGGCTTGTGTTCCTGCATTGCTGCCTGTGTGAGCGCAAACCATCCGAAGGAGGACCCAGAAGTCGCCAGAGATCAGCCAGTTCGTGTAACAGCGGGTGACGAAGTCTTCATGTTCCCGCCACCTCCACCTCCACACTCTGCAGGAGGACACGATAGGCCAATGAGCGAGGACTCTTCTTCCTCCCCCTAGCGGCCTTTTTCAAAGGGGCGACCATGAATCCAGCAGACGCGATGGGGAAAACGAATGCAACGTTCCACGGCTGTGCTGGCCGACCGTACAATACATCGACGTGCGTCTCCCTTTGGAGCCACCTCCAAGAAACGAGGACATATTTCCTACTCCGCTGGATCCAGAAGAGAGCTCATAACCGTATTACTCCGTTTCAGAATCATCGGAGTCGAGTGACTATGAGCTCGCACCAGAACCCTAGACGTGGAAAGTCGGAACTATTGGGGAGGTTTTTTTTCAACTCGGTACACAGTTTGAGCTGGAAGCGTCAGCGTCTGACAATATCCAGGTCTGCAGATAATGGACTGAAATCAGACCGGGTTTTTTGTCAGTGCCAGCAGCGTACCTAACACCTGTTGAAATGTTTTTTTCCTCCCCATGAGACTTCCCCCTTTAAATAACAGATAAATAAAATGACATCTTTTCATGGTTGCCTCTCAAACAGTATCTGTGTGTGTTTGTCTGTTTGTGTTGGATATACTGCGTGTACGAGGTCACATTATCGTATGGAAATTTATACCACAATGCAGCTCAGCATTCAAGAAAACTTGTTTAGATTTTATTCCAAGAAGCCACCTTTATGAGCGGGCCTGCCGGCTGCCTTTGTAGGAAGAATGTTTGGGAGAATTTCCATGCTGAAAACATCACACCGAGTGTCTGACAATTATAACAATGCATATCATATTTGGACCTTTTGTAATGTAATTCTTCCGTATCAGTCTGGGTGATTAAGACTGAGCCACTCTGGTTGGTGTGTCGCTAGTACATTAGGATAAGAAAACACATAAACTTGAATAAATTGCAGCTGTGTGAAAATGTCCCAATATTTCGGAAATCTAATTGTAACTAAACATTTGAAAGATGAGAGCCGCTTTAACCAGAGCCGTCATTTACAACTATGCAAACCACCCCAAGCGTGCGTCACACGGCTCTCTCAGACCCCTACCTTGTTACAGATAACTCATTAGGCTTTACTTCCAAATTCAGGCGGTATAATAAGATCTAGAACATTATATTTATGATATATGTTAATATGGAGGGGGGTAGGAGGGAGGTAGTCTCATAAGACACAGATTTCAGTCTAATAGCAGATACTGCGAAGACCTGAGTCGCTGTGTTTCTTGATGTCCCTGCACAGCTTTGTTGCCGTGGCAACCAAATCCAACATTTAATGCATTCATTGTGATCTGCATACTACTACTTTGGACGATGACATCGAGAGGAACTAACAGCCGGCTCTCAATGCGGATGGCCACGTTACTACCATGCAAGCATCAGACCGCAATAAATGCGTTATTCCAGCGTGACTGGCTGTTAACGCGCAGCAGATAACACTCCGAGAACGTGAGGTGCCACGGGGCTCATGGCATTTGCAGGCAGCCCTTTTGCTGGGCTTATATAGTAAGGAAGAGGATGTCAAGAAAAGGTTATTATGCATTTTGCATTTCCTGGCCTGAAAGATGCTGCTGAAGCGTACCGTCACACATCTTTGTTCTGCTAAATGGTGCTCGGGAACCGGGCAGATGTAAATATTTGGATAATACTGTTAATGCTTTCCTTATGGATGAACAATGAATTGTCAGAGTGAGCAGCGGGTTCGATTTGCGATGGCCTGTGTGCAATCCTGGCATTGGTATCATTACTAAAGACATCATTCCTCACCCAGTCTTATTCATTCGCCATCTCACCTCTTTGTCCCGTATAAAATACTATAAAGGGCCACCTGTTCTACATGCGAGAGATAAAGTAATAGTTTAGATAAATAGCTACACTGGATTCCGCTGCATGCCTGAAAAATATAAAGCACTGGGTCATAAACCACAGAAAACCTTAATCATGTTTTTCTTTCTATACATTATTGCTATCTCCTTCACGGATATATGAAGGGCTGATAATGACCCAACACACACACAAAAACTGTGGCAGTGTTACAAGCTTTTACATGCAGTGTAAACAAAAAGGGCAGGATTTGAAGGATCATATGCATTTGAATAAATATATCTGTGGGGTCCCTTTAAATTTACATCTCCCTTGCACGTCTGCAGAATCCCCCCCCCATGTGTATTTGTTCATTCCCCATCCCCCCCAATTATTTTCCACGCAGGTCAGGGGAATACATCTCCCGATATGTAGTTTAATGAATGCCAATCAGCTCCAGCACTGGCTCGGTGAGCAGAATTCAGGGGGCCAAACGTGGCCAGTGCTCCCACTTATTCCAATATGAGCCCTTCCCTGCCACTGGCCGACTGGTGAGAATCACCTGGAGCTTCTGTGTGCCCCTAAGACAAGGGCTTTTATTTTAACCTTTTTAAATAAGGCATATTAAAGTGTTCATAATAAAGTCTCTGGTAAACGGCTCCTTGAAGATGACCTGTACGTGCACGTTGTCACCATTAAATAAATGCCAACAGTCTGGAAGGTGACACGTTGGCTGCCAGTTCCGAATGCAATGTAAGTGGATGAGTTAGACTAGGCTTTAACAATACAATAGTGATGTGTGATGATAAATTTATAGTCGTACCATAATTCTCCATTCTACCACTAACATCTCTTTTTAAATGTTGATGGTTCCTAAGATGCTGATTGGGTCGCTGCAAATCGCAAAAAAAAAACCCATCAACCGGAGCATGACAAAGGAAGCCGCAGCTCTGCATGTTTCTAACACAACGTTTTTTGTTTTGTGCATACGGTATGTGCAATGTCAGTGCTTCTCCCCATTCAAACGAGAATTTAAGGCTGTCCTTTATGGCCACACAGTCCTGCTGCTATAGGAGTGTAAGCCTGTGTTCACTTAATCAACAGAGTTTATTCTGTATTTTAACAGAAAATTTAAATTAAACAAAAGAAGTCTATTATGTTGTCAGAAAACACTATATACTTGTATACACACTTTTTATATACCACCCTATTACTATTAAAGAGGCATAAGGTAAGATACCATGATGAACTAAGCCAAGGTACTTGGAAGGTAATTAATCATGATAAACAGGGTTTTTTAATTATTTATATGTTATATCATACGTTTGATTATTCTCATCTCACACCAAAGGGGCAATCCATAAATAATGAATTAAAGTAAAACAAAGCTTAGACGTACAGCGGACTTCCATTAATTAGGTGTATATATATATATATATATATATATATATATTCTCTCTCCGTGTACCTTTTGTGACAATGGCTGTTTATACTGTGCAGCTGTAATTTTCTTCTCTCATATTTAGATACTATTATTGTGATCATATATTAAAAATAGTCTGGTGAAAAGAAAAAAAAATACTTTTCTGACTTTTACTTGAAAATTCCCATTCACAAAAGCTTATGAAAAACTGCTAAATATATTCTAATATTTATTAAGAAACACCAAAAGTAGAGTATTGCTATTTAATAAGGGCAAAAAATACCCCGTACATTCTATACTTTTTTTTGTTTGTTTGTTTTTGTACTTTGTGTGCAAGATAGGGTTTTTATGTATATTTCTAGCAGGAGGGGCACAAAGGTTTCCATTATAATGTCACAGTGACATCACTGAAGTCTATTATTTTTTTAATTGTATTACATTTCTATTTATTCTTTCACTTTTTAAATTTTTATATTTTATATTTACAGGGCAACACAGCACAGCATTACCGATCCCAGTACCTGTGATCAGCCCAAAGCGGGAGCTCAGAGGTCTCGGGAAGTTACACTGCCTTTCAATACAGGGACACAGCATCTCTGTGGCATTGCAGCAACACCGACTGAGTGAAGAAAACAATAGTTGATTGCTTTCTAAGCGCCTTTACCCCCATGATGTGCCAGGCGCAGCAATGGTCGTTAAGGGGCCAACAGTTAATTCATGGAAAGGAAGCTTTGCAATTTACAACATCAAAAGCGGAATATGCGTTCATTACAGTTCAAGCAGCAGCCATGCACCAACCCCATACACTGCTCTGTGTATGGATGAGTAGCTGCGCATGGTAGCCATAAGCTCCCAAGGTTTGTCTGCTGGTGTCCAATGTTTTGCGCCATCTTGGATTGATCTTTAAGACTTTGCCTAAACAAAAATGCTCTATCGTACGCCTTCTCATGCCAGAATTTTATATATATCTGTTCAAACCTGTCTATCACTATCTTGCCAATTTATGAACTGGATAAACGTAAATATTGGCGACACTCCTTTCGCAATGGAAAAGTTTATTCTCATCCGAAAAAGATACGTTTTAATGCCCACGGCTACCAGGCCCCTGGTATATCTCCACCCTAATCAGTAAATGAAATGTAATATTTTGGATTCACACCGTATTGTATCATATTATTATACCTCCTCTATATTTGCATGGTTGTATGAAAAAAAATGTTTATAAAAAAGTTCAGATGTTTAAAAATATTTTTTTAAAAAGTTCTCGAATCCCTTGTCCCGGCTTCTACTGCCTTTTATTAAATTATTATTGTGGCTCAATCGACTACACAAACACCCTGATGCTTTATCATACTGCCTCTGGTGAGCAATACAACAGCTTATTGTTAATCACGTAGAAAATGAAGGGACTATATCACAATGTAATAAAAAATCAGCTCAGTGTGGTGATTGTGCAGAGAACGCCATCCAAAATATCACGACTGACAACAATGGCGGCTTCCAACACTGCAGATAAAGGGCGTTTATTGGAACAAAATGAGACAAAAACAGGTTTGTGTCAATCCTAACCTAAGTTACCATATGTAGCTCTGTATTTTATGTTCAACTTAAAAAAAAAAATTGGAGAATTCCTATGAAACTCATTAACATGTACGTCTAAAAGAAACGTTAAGTGTCCAAATAAGATGAACAGGAAGAATAAATTATGAGCGACTTTATCTTACCGTGGGGAAAAGGCACACATGTGTTCGGTAAAAACTATTTATAAAAGCTGTAATATCCCTCAAGCATTAATTCCTACTGATGCAGAATAGACACACTATTGTCATAATCATGTACATGTTAATCGGTGGCAAGTGTTGCAAGGCTTTTTTTAGAGCATAAAAATTGTTCAAAAATATAGGTAGAGAATATAGGTGACGTAACATTAAAATATATAGGGGACAGGTATTCAATATATTTTTTCTTAAAAACCTTGTATGAGAGCAGACCAACAAAAGAAGTGTGTATGTATATGTATATATATTATATACATATGCGCTCGTAAACACCCACAAACAGAATAAATCCAAGCACGAAAACTTTCTAACGTGTGTGCGTATATCGGCATTTACACATTGACAAGTTATGACCTACTTTTCGAAAACAGGAAATTTTATTTCAAATACTGCAAAAATGAAAACATGACAAAGGCTATTAACGCACCCTTTGTTACAAATGGGGTTGCGAACATTCAATGCTTGCTTTGTCAGTGCCTGTCTGAGGCCTTAACATGCTTTCCTTTGAAACCATCAGCAAGCCTTGGGTTTGCGGTAGAAAATAAGGTAGGTGGAGCAGCAAAGCCCCATGCCAGATAGCAGATTAGGCATTAGCCAAGTAGGGCATTAATGCAGAAGCAAAATAGCAGCACGCATGAGGCAATGTCATGTCCAACAGCCTCTGGCGAGCTTTGTGCAAGGATGTGCCATTTCTTCCTTTCTATGCGGTATTCATGCCCGGCCTGCATTGTCTCTGCACGCTCGCCTGTGGAGAGAGACAAGGAACACACCCCCCTTCATCCCGCTCGCTTTATATCACGCCACTGGGGCATCTACTAGACCCAGACTGAATGGAAATTCAAATGTATTATTGCGTGGACACGGAAAACAGGGGGGGAAATGTCATTTCAAACACAAAAATGGCAATCTGCATTAACACACAGATCTGCTTGTGACAGGTTACTTAACACAAAGTAACAACATGGGAGCAACATGCCATGTTCATGTTTACTATTCAACGATTGTCTAAGCTTAGGTCGAGTGGAAAAAAAGGGACAAAGCCCCACACTGTACAGAGCACGGCGAGCAAAATTACACTGATGTCAGTATGAACACACACGCATATCTCAGACATGTCCCTGTTGGCATGTGTATTTTATTTTGCTTTTGTGTTTACTATTGTATCCACGGATTCATTTTTCTACAGAAAAGAATAACAAACCCAGCTTGGAAGAACAGATTAGCCGCAGTCGTCTCGATTGCTCGGCTCTACAAAGAATTGTTTCTACCCTTCCTCGCAGGTTTACGTATATAATAAAAAGGAAAGTAAAAGCGATGAATATGGAGGCTGGGCTGGGAAGGTCCCGGCAGCCTGGAGCGACAGTAATGCAGGCAGATGGGCAGTGACACATTCAGCAGCCATTCCTGCTGCTCTCTCAGCACCAATCCTCAGCAACAAAACACCCCTCTCTGCCACAACACCTCCTCCACTGGCACAAACAAATCGTCCCCCCTTTACAACACAACGACACAGCTATTAGTGTACACACAGATAGCGTGTTCAGGCTATTAGTGTACACACAGCTAGCGTGTTCACGTAAGGGAGCGCTGTAATAAGACGCCTCTCCCCAGAGGACATATTATATCTAACTCTCTTCATCCAAAGTGTGGCTTGTGGCACTTGCCGTACCCAGGGACAGTGTGTAAAGGGCACACACCTACCATCAACGTGATGCACAAAGGAAATGGTACATTAGCACTAGCAGCACTGTCAAGATCATGGATCATCGTCAAGATCATGGATGTCAACTGCTGGATCATCATCGATCTCATGCAAATACAACAATACACACAATAATCGTTAGTGACTGCCCCAAATGCTTCGTGTAACCCCGGCTACGAGACAACTCAGAACCGATCCTTCCTCACCTCCATTACCATATCACACTTTACACAGAAAAGGCTCCATTAGCTGCCTCATCCAGCAACTATTCAGCATTCCCACCGGGAGAATCCAAACACCTCAGCCTGTGAGCAGCGTGATAAAGCATTGAGAGGTGAGGGCCGCGCTGAGGGGGTTAAACATGCGTGTCCTGTGGCACTGACAGCCACCAGGCAAGTGCCAAGACACGGGAAGGACCTCATAAAGCACACATCTGGCGATGATAGCCACAAGGCCTGTACTGCTACATGCACAGCCGTGACAGGAGGCCTCCGCCCCCCAGCGCACGCACTCATCACACAACATGCAAACCCCAAACAAGCCCTGGGATCCCACAGCTTCAGCACCTCCGACGTCGGGTTAGTCGGCGGCTATTCGGCCCCTGAAAGTTACGAAGCGCTCGGTTCCGGGGTCGGACTGTGACTATAAGGGGCCTCGGCAAATCATACACAAAGCATGCTCTCTCCCCAGGGGTTCACGCTCCTCACCTGCAGCCGCACGGGTCACAGTCTCTGGCGCTCTAGGCGGCTCTCGAACCTCTCCCGCGCGCTCCTTCCAACAGCCACCTGCCCCGGGCTGCTCGAGTCTCCAGTCACACACACGCCGCTAGCCGAGGTACACTGGCCGAGAGCGGGGCTCCGATAAAATCACTCCTCCACCTCCTCCTTGTTGCCTGAGAGCAGCAGCGCTCACACCCCTCTATTCCCTCACTGCCTCCCTCCTCCTTCTCCACAATCTACACACTCT
Source organism: Spea bombifrons (assembly GCF_027358695.1). Taxonomy (NCBI): domain Eukaryota; kingdom Metazoa; phylum Chordata; class Amphibia; order Anura; family Pelobatidae; genus Spea; species Spea bombifrons. The sequence goes on from NC_071091.1 coordinate 75,580,895, forward strand.
CCTCCTCCTCCAGCCACACGGGCCTCAGCGACCGGACACGGATTGGACGCCGCTCCCCTCCCACGTGACCATGGGCAGGAGGCGCTCTCGGTTCAGCAGCGTGAGGGGCGGTGACAATGTCAAGCAGACCTCCCTCCTGGCGCCAAGTGTCTGCGAATACAGTGTATTAGCCTGCGCCATGTATAGCGAATAACTTGGTCCACCACAGCAGGCACGTCACTGGCCCCTACACGCATGTAACGCGTTTTGCCTGTGCGTTGAAAGCGGCCACTTATGGATACTAAAAACCTCAGACATGCCACCAGCTGCGGTCTGACACACCGCGCTTTAACGTACTGTGTAATGTAAAGACAAGCTGTCATGACACCGAAACGCACGGACAGGGGAGTAGCGCTGTGGCTCCGCCCACGTAATGGGAGGAGCTATCAATCTTTTCTTGTTGGCAGTTAGAAACAGTCAAGCGTCCAGTGATTGGCTGGCTCGCCTCCCACGTCACGCCGCTGTACCTGCGCCTCGAAGGTTCTGGAAGTCGAAGCCGGCGAGCGGACACAAGCAGAGCGGACGAGGTGGCGGGGCCCGGTAGTCCTGGGCCAGGTTGAGTTATTTGTTTTTGGTGGGTATATTTTAATGAAGACTCGGCGAAATGGGCTAATCGTTTTACTGTTTCTGTTGTTCGCTGTGGCGCAGTGATTATCCCCCTCCCCGCAGCGCTGAGATGCTGCGCATGCGTGCAGCCAATCGTGCGGGGTGGCGGTGACGTCTCATGCGATATTGGCTTCTCTGCGTTGACGCGTTTGGGTGGCAGTATTACTATACGGCTCCGTTATATTGCTAAACATCTTGTGTGTTTATACCTTTTTGGATTACAGCACGAACTGTATTGTTAACGTGCTCCATACGTGTTCTTTGTAAGCGGAAGTCACTTTCTGTCAAAACGAAAACGGGGCCCGATTGTTCGAAGCTGTGTTTATCTGGCTAACGTTTCTGGTTCGTTGGTTTACTTTGTTGCATGCAGGAAATACCCTGTTTAAGGAAGTGGAAAACTTTATGCATCTTAATTTTTACTCAGCGCTGTGTCATTGTGAATAAGTCATTCGGTGAAAACAAATTAGGTGCCTTAGTGGAATAGTTTATTCACAGTAATACTGTTTCCGTTACCCAGAGGGAAATAATCACGTGATAATTCTTAAAACAGTGCTTCATAACTTCGTGTATTTACTGTAATACCCTCTGATTGGTGTGTTCACTAATATGCCCTGAATACCCTTAAATGGTCCAACGTCCAAATGGTTTGTCCTAGTCTGTCCAATTCTCGTCTTGTCATACCCCTTTAATATTGTATTAAGTGCTGTGTAAGTTGTTGCCGTTATTTAAATAAAAGATAATAATAATTTTTATGTAAAATATTGTTGGAATGTATCAGAAAACGCCCCATTAAAATTGCTTTGATGATTTCTACATTTTGATTTATGCACCTGAAAAAATAATACAATGTCCCACAACAGGGTGAAGAAGCTTTAGCAGCGAGCAGGCTGTTTACTTTTTTACTTTTTTTTTTTTTTACGGTCTGGCGCTACAACTATTTAATTTCTTAAAACAAAGCACAGATTTTAAATTTGTAAAAGTAAAACATTTTGACACTGCCAGAAAATATGACATTTAAATTTACATAGTGCTCAGTTTGTTTCATCCTGAGCACATGCCCTTCCCCCGCAAATCTCACTGGGGATTCCCCAGACATCTGAAGAAGTCTTTATGCAGCCATCCTGTTCAGATGGCAGGGAAGGCAAAAACATCCACAGGAGAATTTTACTAAAATTATTTGAGCTTGGAAACCTCCGCAGAGCTCATCGTGTAAAGACGGTTTGCGAGAATCTGTGCTTAAGAGAGAAAGTGCCTTATTCCCCTCTGTATGAGCGCTGCAACAGGGGGCATTCTGGGGTGGGGGGCACTTTATTTTTCTGTCCTATTTTGTACAGTGGTGTTTATAAAACAAACATAGTAAGTAGGTATTTTAATATGTGAGTTGTATGTATAAAATTAATCTTCTTCTTCAAAGGCCAAACAGACTTTGCAGTTCTGCCATAATGTTCCCTCAGACATGTAGTATTAATGAATGTCGGTCTTTGCTAAATAAAATGCTTAAGTTAAACTAGAAATTGCTGAAAATGAAGATTGTGTTGAAGAATGAAAGCACTATGCATTTTGCTTTTTTTTATTTTTTTATTGATTTTATGTGTTTTGGAGCGTCATTTTAGAATGTTTATACTGAAGTAGTAATTTAGAAAGTGGCGTCCTTTTTATTAAGGGATTAATTTTTATTGTTGATTGGTGTTTCAAACACACTGTGAGCTAAATGTAAAAATATATTGTAGTAATGAATTTCAGCTGAGATGATAAATCGAAATCTATACAATGAGACGGTATTGCCATTATGTAAATATGCAAATAGCCCAAACTCCCTCTTGATGAACTAGAGTTGCAGAGTTGTTTTTTTTCCCCTTAGAACATTCCCTTTTAACCCTTAGATTACCAAGTCTGTATGTGGTATGTTAGCACTGACATTTCTTTAGTGTGGTAAAGGCCATTAGTCTCTTGAGCCATCTTACCCTCTCCAAGTGGACATCTCGCTCACATCACAGCAGGTGTGAGACTTCCATCATAGAGGAAAGCTTTCCCTTTACTGTTCAGCTTCCTCTGACAAAGGCGCCCCCACTCTACATCTTCCTTCCCCCAATAACTCTTGGCCGGGAATAAAGCTCTATGCGAGTTTGTGCCTACTTCATTTAAGAGTTCCTCACTAAAGTCAATGTGGTTTTTGTTGAAGGAACGGTGTTATCGTTGTATGGCTCTTTAAAGATCCCCCAAAAAATCACATCTGAATGAAGCCAATTGAGCAGAATTTGTTCCAATACAGGCAGCAGCCAAGCGGCATTTCTATTGAAGCCGGGGCTCTTTTAGCTAACAGAGAAGGATCAGTAAAGTGGATGTTTCAGAGGAGAACATTGATCGGTTTAAAGTGACGCTACAGCTGTCATATGCACTTTATATGATAGCGGAACGGTTCATTTAGTTTTACATGGTGTCTCCCTTCAAATGCATCAGAGAATCTCGACCCGTATCCATTGTCACCCGCTCCCTGCAACCTAGCTTTTGTTGGCCTTTATTAGCAAGTAATTAATGCAATAAGATGAAAGTCTTTAGCCACAAGTAAAATGTCATGTTTCCTGAGTTGGGTTACTAAATATAAGTTAAAGGAGAAGATTAGTGTCCTCAAAACCCCCACTATAAAAGAATACATGTTGAAAGTACGCTGAGTACGTTAATATAAGTACTTCAAAAATTAAAACAGAATAAAAAAAAAAAAGCGCTTTATTAGTTGCAACATCTGCCACCCTCTGACGTTTCTTGCCACTGATTGGTTCTATAAGCAGCCAATCAGGTACAGGAGAGTGCTCCCATTGTATCACATCTCCTGCACTGCATTAAGCTGATGGATGTGGAGAGAGAGATACATTTATATGGGGGATTTTCCTGCTGGAGGGGTGCCCTGTAAATTTATACGATGGCTAGATTGTCCCATTAAGTAAAGTTGTGATAGCGGATGTTTTCAAACCTGCTTTTGTGTGGCAGTTAATCTCTATAAAATGAGACTCCGCAGAAGGTTAATGTACCTTTTACATGGTGTTTGTTTCCCGCTCTGGCACCATCACCCATAATGTGCCCTGATAGCTGTGGGAACACATGAACCGAGTGGCTGGCTAATTTATAAGTAGCTAGAATTATATTTTTTTGATGGGGGAGGGGGGTTTAGGATGATGGCAAACATTGGATGGTAATTAACACCCCTTAATCACTGTATATATTTCCTGTTCCTTATCCATCACTAAAAATTTTACACATTATTATTATTATTTTTATTATTATGATGAAATGGCGGTGAGTCATTCAGAAATGGTAACTTTTTTTTTTTTTTTTTTTTTTTTTTTTTAGGACCTAGTATAGTTTATTATAGTTCAATTGGAAACAAATGACCACTTGAGCCCTTGTACAATGACTGAGTGCCCTAGGAAGCCCTTGCCTAAAACATTAGCCATTGGAAAAAGCACTTGTATTTAGTTTTCCCTTGAGGGATGGATCTAATAAGTAAAATTCTATATAATTAGTCCATTTACTTTCCAGTCAGCATTTCTGAATTAGCGCATGCATTGTGTGCTGTGGAAGGGATATATACTGCTAGTGTTCATTCACTTTTCCATCATTGTACAATTTCACAGCCTAAATACTTGGTTTCTTGATCTCTCTTTGGCAGCTCCTCCAGGTTTCTTGCCTCTGGAAAGTCGCAAATGTTCCAGTGATCTCACAGGAAAGGCCCTCCGCATCATAAGCTTCCTTGGGTAACATGACATGTACGGTTGAAAAGGCGAGAGTCATAATTGGATATATAATACCCTTCCGTGTCTGCGGGGTTTGTACCAACCGCAGCGGATCCTCGGTAATGAAACCGGGCTTAGTAAAGCATTGCGAATGTCACCGAGCCTGAGCTCGGCCTGCTTGCTATGCTCACATAAACGCGTTCGATTAGTCATTTTGCAGATTTTTACGTGGTTATGTAACTCTGAGGGAGGACCAATTCCGCAGCGAATATCACTGTTGCAGTGCAGTTTTCCCAGCAGCATTGTTTATAATTATCGCTTTTTTTTTATATAATACACACCCTTCTGCTGGCAGGAGGCACACCTCACGCGTTCACAGAAACATGCTTCCTTCTCTTTGCTTTTGCTGACAGGTTAGAAGATTTAAATTCTGTAATTACAGCCGTGCCGCAGATCTGCTGACTTTCCATTTGGAAAGGTAATAGAGGTTTTGTGCCTTTTTTCTCTCTCATATAAGGGAGGGTTGAACGAAATCTGATTTATATTGCATAAGTTTATGCTTAATACCGCGGCAGAATTCTCTCCATTTATTACTACTTTACTGCACAGCCAGATCACTTGTAATATTGATTCTTAGAACTCTGTACTCTGCATGTAAAGTATTATTTTCAAAGGTCATAGAGTTTTGATATGTTTGTATAAAATCTTAACATCATTTTGACACCAACAGAATCACCACGAATTATGTTCTTGACCCATTGCAAATAGTAAGGACAAATAGCAAGTGAATGTACGTGTACAACAAATGATGCAGATACCTTAAACACACAGTGCCTTATTGATCAGGTCATTGTTTTATTGGGCCAGTCTACTGGATTGTTCCATTAATTCCCAGAAGGTAGGAATCCAATAGCGAGTTCCTGTAATCTGACACACTAGAAGTATCCCAGCGTATTGATGGAGAAGGATAGCCCCTTTTTTTTTTTTTTGAACTTTTCATGGGGAATATAAAGTAGAACGTGAACTGAAAGGAAGTCTCTCTCCAAGTTACTTAATGTGCAGAGCTTTATGATGCCATGAAGGAACATGTAGCCAAGTGAAGAGAACCACGAGCACACACGGCCAGCAGACTACAGACATTGTGGTGACAGGGGATTTGATTGTCTGTTGTCTGGATCAGTTCCACTGTGCTTGTCAGGACAACCAGGGCAGAGTGCCTGCTCTTAATAGCATTAGTATGATTGCGGCGCTCTTTGTACGAGCCTTCAGCCGGCTTCCTGGTAGCCAATGAGAGCGCTGATCCATAACTGCAAGCATCATTTCGACCTGCCTGTTTCCATGGTAACCAAAGGACTGTGCCCTCTCTTTATTACACAGCAAAAAAAACAAACATTTGGACCAGATGGCATCATTATACAATCCATTAAAGAAACAAGAACATATAAGCCAATAAATTGGTTATATAATAGTTTAAAGCAGGGAGTCAATTTGATGTACCGTATATTCCGGCGTGTAAGACGACTTTTTAACCCCAAAAAATCTTCTTAAAAGTGGGGGGTCGTCTTATACGCCGGGTACTTACCAAGCCGGAGGTTCCCACGAAGCCACCAATCTCTCTAATCACTACGCGCCGGCTATTGAGGCCGAGCGCAGGGATGCCGTCATGTCCCGGCGCCCGGCATCAATTGCCGGCGCGTAGTGATGAGGGAGCAGGGAAGCCGAGGTCTGGCACTTCAGACCTCGGCTTCCCTGCTCTCTAATCACTAGGCGCCGGCTATTGATGCCGGGCGCCGGGACATGACGGCATCCCTGCGCTCGGCCTCAATAGCCGGCGCGTAGTGATTAGAGAGCAGGGAAGCCGAGGTCTGAAGTGCCAGACCTCGGTCTCCCACAACTGGATGGAAGAAAGAAGACAGAAGATAAGGTAAGAGATGGGGAGAAAGGGGGGGATATACCAGTGTGTATATATATATATATATATATATATATATATATATATATATATATATATATATATATATATATATATATATATATATATATATATATATACACACCAGTGTGTGTGTGTGTATACATATATATATATATATATATATATATATATATATATATATATATATGGGTGTGTGGTGAGGGCAGTGTATAAATGTGTATGTATGGACAGGCATATGTGTAGATATATATATAGATATATATATTATATGTGTGTGTGTGTGTATGTGTGTGTGTGTGTAAGGGCAGTGCATGTATGTATATGTCAGCAAATCAACCAGCAAATCACCGGTAAGGTACATCGCTTGCCGTGATTGGCTGGTTGTTGTACGCTGGGTAGAGGGGTAGTCTTATACGGCGAGTATAGTCCAAACTCTATATTTGGACTGTAAAAGTTGGGGGTCGTCTTATACGCCCAGTCGTCTTATACGCCGGAATATACGGTAGACGTGCTTTTTGCCATTGCATGCACAAGCACCATGCCAAATGAGTATAGTATTCAATTTATAGAAAGTGGATTTTTATAACTAAAGGATAGATACTAGTATAGCTGTGCAGAAGAAAGAGGGCATAGCGAACATTTTCTAAAAAAAAAAAAAAAAATTTGTAAACGGATGTATCAAAAAGTTAAAGACAAGCTCCCAAAATATGTAGTACATGCCAATGGGTGCTCAGAAACAGACACCGGGCTTAAATGCAAAGAATTAAAACTAACACACCCCCACCCCCGCTTTAGAAATAACAAAGTCGAAGCACTCCCCTCCTATTGTGGAGGTTGCTCCCCAGGGAGACCATCATATTTTCCTCCCTTTATAGGCACTTGGGAGATGGGTGTTTATCGGCTGCCCTCTATTGTAACAAAATTAAACACAAGGAGTTTTGAGCCAGTGTGAGAATGTGATGCACGTGGATCGTTTCCACAGTCATAGTTCGAATCTACCAGACAAGACCCACTCTCCAACACTGCGGAGAACTGCAGAAGTTCTTCCAGTGAAATATCCGTATTGCTTTGTTTCTAGAGCATAATCATTCTTCATTTGTAAAGTATAACGTAGGTTATAATAATGAGTCGTGGCAGAAACTATTTTGGGAGCCTTTGGCAGTAGATACGAGGATCCTCAGGCGTGCCAATTCCTTCATATGCACAGGCCTCGCTTTATATGAGACCTTGAAGTTTGTTGTCTCTGTTTTTTTTGGGAATTGTTACTCTACCGCGCCAGATACATTTTCCACTGACAATAGAATGTGGTTTCTGGAGCAGCCGGGAAGCAGCTGCCGGATCAGAAACCCCGGAGATAGGAACAATGATGTCATTTTCCTTGCTGTACTGCGAGGAGAGAGAAACATGCCCGACTGGTCCTTTACGGTGGTGAACATACTTCTCTTCGCTTATAGTTTCCTCCTGTATGCCTAGCTTTGCGGAAGCGGTAGGGCTTCTGGTTTGTTTCTCTTTAAACAGTTGATCCATTTCAGCTGTTGTATAGAGGAGATATTTATACATGTACAGGCTTCCAAATCACTTCTGAAAATAATCGTTTCACCGCTTGCTGGGAATCTGTCCTGTATTCATCTAGATATTTTCTCTTCTGTTCTATGCTTTGTTTACATTTCCTCAAGAACCAAACTTTCTGTATGTAGAGGGGGTAGAACGTATGGCTGTGTGCAAACACCCCCCCCAAAAAAAACCGATCTTCTCCTTCAAGAAGGTCAGAGGTAACCCTGTAGCTACTGATGTAGAACCAAGTGATATGTGGGTTCTTGAGCATTAACCGTTTCTTAAAGGTTAGATCTGAACTGAGTCTTATATTTTATTTTTCTTCAACCATCCTGACACGCTTGTGTGTCTCAAATCTGGTTGTATGACAAAGCTGCGCTTTAGCAAAAGGGGACCTGTAAAATTCTGACACAAAGCAAAATGTATAGTCCTTCTAGAGGCAAGTTGTCCAGGTCCTCATGCATCAAAGAATCCCCAATCGCTCTGCCACCACCACCCTTGCCCGTTGGTATAAGGTACTTCATGTGAACGGTGTTTGTTTTTACTAGACATAACGGTTCAATTTGACTCGTTAACCATTGTTTCAAAAGTTACTCTAGCTTTGATGTTTGAACCCAGACCAGAGGCAGATCCCAAATTGGGGGGGGGCACTTTTCTGACTTTGATCAATCTTCCTACAACAGACACACTGAGGATAACTAATGTCCAGCACCACCTCCTTTTGGCTACTATGTCTGACAGCCCAATTGAACCAATGAGCCATATAAATGAATTTATAACACTTTTTTTTCTAGATGTTCTAGATTGTCCTTTGAAGGTGGTATGCAGGCTTCAGGCTGATGTATAGGGCTAGCATTCAGGTTTATATTGAGCAGGGTTGCAGCCTATAAGCAGCATTTAGGATGGTGAGCAGTGCATTTTATTTATTTTTTTTAAAGCTATTGCCAAGCCTAGTGAATTAGAGCACTAGAGGTTGCGTGGTCCGCAACACAAGCGAATAAGACAAGTTCCTCTGTACTATCAGAACAGATGTGACCTTCACTCCCTGCTTTAGTCTCTTCTGACTTATTAGGTAAGAAGGAAGGAGAACCCGTTCTATCAGCCTTGTCGTTGGCATTTTTGGACAGACTATTACCTCCAGTTTGATTTATATTCTTGTTTGTTTTAAGAGGAAGGCTGTCTTTCCAAAATATAGTTCGGATATTTGTTCCCCATTTCCTCTATTCTTGGTGTTGTCCATTCTGTTCTCATTCTTTAAGCTACAAAATTGTTTTCCATGTTTCTGTGAGCATACAATGTTAATAAATGTTCATCATTAAATAAAATACTGTTTTAACATTCTACTAAGGTGTAATTTTTTTTTCTTAAATGGCACCAAACTAGAAGCGTGCTGCCTATAATCGAGACAATGCGGAATTATATTAACATACAGAGGGATATTGGGAGGGAGTGGCATGTCTGCTTTAACAAAATCACTTATTTAAAAGGGTATTCCAGTCATCGTGCATTTTAACATGCTGGCTCACACACAGGTACCTTCATTTGTATTCTTTGGAGTGATTTTAACAATGCTCACTCAAACATTACATCATCTGACTTGATGCAGTAGTATATTTAATACTTATAATGGCAACGTGCAACTGTTTCATTGTCCTTTTAAGATTCAAAACTGTTCCACAAAGCCTACATTTTAGAGCCAGTCTCTTGCGTTTAACCAGATGTCAGCGTTGTCTGCCAGAACACCGTGTGATGCAACAATCACATTACACAACACACTTCAGATCTCTTTTTGGAACTTATTTATTTGCACGCACATATTAATGGGTTAAGCATTCACATTCAAACTCAGAGGTCGGCACGGACTCCAAAGCCAGGTCCTTGTGGCGGCCCAGATAGAGAGGTGAGTCCTCCTGCAGGTTCGCATGAAAATCGTCCATTCCTATAAACCGAATTTAGTACAGTTATTCCTGGGTAAAAGTATGCAAAGCATCAAGAAGCCATCACAGCACAAATGCAACATCCAAGCATCCAGCCCACAGAACTTTGATACAGGGACTGCTTTCTAACTAGTTATTCAAACGCAATTCTACAGCTCTTTATATTGACACTCATTTTGTAAGCACCGGTATATCGTTTCCTTCCACATAGAGCCCTGCGCGGGACTGCTTTTTTAATCCAGGTCCCGCGGGACCCGCCTCCCAATGCAGTCCTCTACTTCCACATGCTGCTGGTTGTGCACAGGACTACAATGAAAATCAACTCCCCACCACCCACATTTCTTTAATGGCGGGCATAACTATTTGCATGCATGTTACGGCTCTACAGCTTCCCCTGAGCCAAACCAACACACTACACTACCTCCCAATGAATAAACCAATCAATATCTGGTGCTTTTAATAAATGGTGTTAACTGCAAGTAAGCTGGACAGCTTAGAATATATTCAATGTACATTATAATGGAATAATTACAACCGTTAGGTGTCCCTGTGAAACGATCTGTTTGGGCCGTGCTCTGAACTTACCTTGGGCCAGGAATTGGAACTTTGCCAGCTTTCAGATCATCTATAATATTTTCAATGTCTTTTATCTCCAGATCCTCCTGCAAGAATTATAAATATACACACATTCATTAGGTTGCTTAAGAGCTCCATCACTGGACATGCTAGTATTTGCATATCAAAGACTTAAACATGTAAGGTGTGCTTTTATGGTGTTTTTCCAGAAAAAAGTAGAGAATAAAAACACTGAAGAATGTTATTGATTTAAGTAAATCTAGGCAGTATTAGGTATTTTTTTTTCCTTCCTGTTTCACGTTACTGCTGCATGATGTTTATCTCACTGCAGGCAGCACAACCAGGTATGCTGTGCTTATGCCTATGGTGCCATCAACCTACATGATGTCAGGCTTGTATTTCAGTGACTGGTAACAGATCCCCCGCCGGGTTCTACTATAAATGTTGGCACTAGGGACCAATGCAATGCTAGAGCATTACACCAGCTCATACTACCCATTACAAAAGGAACACCACTGCACTCTTACCCATCTGTAAAAACAAATAGTTAAAACTTATCTGCCCCTTTTAAAATCTATTTGTCATGAAGACCTGTAACATATATGAATTTGTAAGTCGGTGTAAACCAGCGTCTTCAAAATACAGACTAAAAGCACAACCAACTTTTGTCAAACGTCATCACAGCATCACACGTTCTAGCAGGAAAGCCTTTTAATGCAGACTATGGAGGCTCTCTCTGCTGAGCCAGCACAGCCTTCATGGCACATATACAGTGAAAGAAAAAAATGCGATCCCCTTCTGATTTTGTACGTTTGCCCTGACCAGTCTATAGTTTTAATTGTAGGTTTATCTGAACAGTTAGACAGAATAACAAAGAAATCCAGAATAACGCATTTCAAATAAGTTATAAATGGATTTGCATTTTACTCAGTGAAGTAAGTATTTGATCCCCTACCAATCAGCAAGATGTCTGGATCCCAGGTGTCTTTTATACAGGTAACAAGCTGAGCTTGTTACCTGTATAAAAGACACCTGTCCACAGAAGTTATCAGATTCCAAACTCTCCACCACTGGCCAAGACCAAAGAGCTGTCCAAGGATGTCAGGGACAAGATTGTAGACCTACACAAGGCTAGAATGGGCTACAAGACCATCGCCAAGCAGCTTGGCGAGAAGGTGACAAAAGTTGGTGTGATTATTCGCAAATGGAAGAAACACAAAATCAGCCCAGAACTACACGGGAAGATCTTGTTAATAATCTCAAGGCAGCTGGGACCACAGTCACCCAGAAAACAATTGGCAACACACTACGCCCGCAAGGTCCCCCTGCTCAAGAAAGCACATGTACAGCCCATCTGACGTTTGCCAACGAACATCTGAATGATTCAGAGAACTGGGTGAAAGTGTTGGGGTCAGATGAGACCAAATTGAGCTATTTGGCATCAACTCAACTTGCCATATTTGAAGGAGGAGGAAAGCTGCCTATGACCCCAAGAACACCATTCCCCACAATCACACATGGAGATGGAAACATTATGCTTTGGGGGTGTTTTTCTGTTAAGAGGACAGAACAACCTCACCACATCAAAGGAATGATGGATGGGGTCTTGTACCTTCAAATCTTGGGTGAGAACCTCCTTCCCTCAGCAAGAGCATTGAAAATGGGTCGTGGATGGGTATTCCAGCATGACAATGACCCAAGACACACGGCCAAGGCAACAAAGATGTGGCTCTAGAAGAAGCACATTAAAGTCCTGGAGTGGCCTAGCCAGTCTCCAGACCTTAATCCCGTAGAAAATCTGTGGCGGGATCTGAAGGTTCAAGTTGCCAAACGTCAGCCTCGAAACCTGACAATGACTTGGAGAGGATCTGCAAAGAGGAGTGGGACAAAATCCCTCCTGAGATGTGTGCAAACCTGGTGGCCAGCCACAAGAAACATGTGACCTCTGATTGCCAACAAGGGTTTTGCCACCAAGCACTAAGTCATGTTTTGCAAAGGGGTCAAATACTTATTTCACTGAGTAAAATGCAAATCAATGTATAACTTATTTTGGAATGCGTTATTCTGGATTTTTTAGTCTGTAAACCGTTCAAATAGACCTACCATTAAAATTATAAACTGATCATGTCTTTATCAGTGGGCAAACGCACAAAATATTTTCCTTCACTGTAGGTCCGTTGGGGAGATCCAAGAGGGAATAAAGGTCTGCTGTGATTGTGCAAAGGAATTTTTTTCTGCCACTCGGTTTTGTAGCAGAGGCTGCTGCCCCTCAACATGACATATTATTCCTCTCCCTGTTTTCTAAAAGCCGTCAGGAGAACATACACAGAATAACCTTATATTATTGTATTTATTGTAAGGAAAAATGGGGGCATCATTTCCACCCAGCATACAACAAATGGCATCTGCACGTCTAAAACCTTTATTTAAATCCTCAGAGCATCGCTGTGAGATTAGCAGGTGGATTATCTAACTGGTAACACAGCAACAATCTGACCGGAGCGATATGGTAGGTAAACACCAGCGCATTCGCTGTAAGGGACAGGGAAAGGCCATACCCTGGTAACATGGAGTTACGTCTATTAAACACATCATTCTTTTTAGCAGATGTTTAGTTCTGCTCTACGGCAAGTTCTGTCCATGAACTAATTTGCATGTCAGTGCGCTAATAAGAGGTTTCCTGAAATATATCAACAACAAAAAAACGCAGCGCCTACTACTTACACGTTTACAACGCACCGAAGAAAGGGTTCCTCTAAAGGCGAAACAGCGGCAGCTGAGAGGTAACACTTGTCACGTTAAATTATCTATGCATTATAAGCCAGGGCTGGTATTTCTTAATAGCGAACACAGAGGTAAAATCTCTTTGCATTATGAACAGATATTTTTGTCGCTCTGCAACAGTTTTGGAACTGTCAGACGCTCAATTGGGACGGAATAACCCAACCAGGGGTTGAGCTCCTAGGTATACTGAAGCTCAGGTTAGTTGGATGGCAAGCTTGAGCATTTAGTATGTAGCCAGCAGCTCAGAATTATTATTGACTTATATACCATCACATTGTGCAGTACGGAAACGTGATCGCATTTGTTATTAAAAAGAAACTAAGCGTCTATTCTTAAATGGTTACTAAAACGGCTACTGACCATAATCGCTATTAATAAAAACTGATTATACTTACATAATAATGGTCATTTATTTGAACCATTGGTGCGTTCACACAAGCCCCAAGACATTCAACTTCTGTTAGAGTAAACAGCTTGTCCGGTGTGGTCTCTCCTACATGAATTCCTGTGACAAGGAAACACAGATTTGCGGACACTCTGAAACGCATCACAGCAGGTAGCATGACAACTATTACCTTCGTGTTATCCATCTATTACAGAGCACAAGACTATTTTTAGCACTTGATAACCAGCTGCTGGACAATCTTTGTTAACCAGATTAACCTGAACCACTACAGAAGCTGTAGGATGGTGAATAGTAGAAAAATGCCCCCTTGCGGATTTTGTTTTTATTTTTGGGGCAAAAAATATATATTTAGATATCTGCTGTTAATTCAGGCCTTCCCCAAGTAAGCCGGACAGCGAGGTGGTGATTTCCACTATTCCCCCTTTTCTCATATAGCAATTGCATATTAATAAATACACAGTCGCTCAGTGGCCCTAAGTCTTTGGTGAACTCTGGATCAGCGAGTACAACTACCATGCCTTTCGTTTAGACAGGGACCCCACATACAACCCAAATATATCAGCACACACTGTGCGTCTTCCAGTGTGTCATTTGACATTATGAATGGTTTAGTATAGTAGACAAGGGTGCATGGAACACCCTTCCCCGACATTCAATACTGTAAGGTTATATGTACAAAACCCATCAATGCAGACAAACCATGTTTTGTACCAGTTAAAAACCACACATTTGTTAGTCCTAACAAAGTGAACCCATGCTTGCTGAATGTGTGGATGGCATGGTCCTCTGCGGGTAGAATGAACGCATGCCTTTTATTGCGGATACTAAATGTCAGGCTACTAATCAACCTGACCTTGAGTGCAAATCTTAAATTGTAGCCAGTAGAAATGCAGTGTGCTAGAAATGGGTACAAACTCTGCAAAAGGTGGCCTGATGCCCAAGTCACAGGTAATAAAAAGGTAATTTTTTTACATTTGAAACACTCACAGCATAATTTGCTTTCAGTATTAAACCCATTGCTGAGTGAACCTCACATCGCATCTTACCTAGTTTCTTTTGGATTGCCTCGAGGATGCTATCAGAATCTCGAAGCATACATGGGGTTGTTGTACAAATCTGTATGTGATACTTTCCAACTGGTTTCCTGTTGAACATGGTGTAAAATGTGGCCACCTCGTACACACGCATGGGAGGTATCCCTAAGACTTCAGCCACCTGAAACAATGCAGCGCACATCACAAAATGGCATGAACAGGGCCACTGACAGGAATCTTTCCAATGTACTGTATAACATCATATAGAATGCACAAAATGCGCAAGTATTTTCATATGCATTCTTGGAACAAATATATAATATTATATATACACACAGAGAAAATCATTGACCAGCGACTAGCAGTAAGTATATAAAGTGCAAGGGGATGTAAATGGAAAGTAACTGCAGCTCGGGCAAATGCATATCGGGGGATCCGGCAGATCTTGTCCTCGTGTTTTTATTGTCATGTTCTCATAGCAAAATACATGAAAAACATTAAGCATGAAGAGCTTTAGCAAACAGCACAACCAGCTTTAGACGTCCTCCCCACGGACCCTACCTTGTTCATTGCGGTAATGGGCAGCCAGCCGTGTTGCCGTTGTGCCAGATCAAGTACTGGGATTACAGCCGATGCTTTGTGACCTTCTGGATAATTGCCAATTATTGCCTCGATTCTCTTCAAAAATAAATACAGAGACAAAAAGTCATATTATTAACACAAGGACCCTGAAACATCAGCTTGCTTGCTATGTGGCCAGCTAAAGATGGGACCTTTATATGATCTTCCCAAACGTAAACACAAATAAATACCGATGTGATGCAATTTACCTTATAGTTTTCTGCAGTGAAGTCAAAATGTGTCTCTGGGTTGTTCTCCGGTGTATCTCTGTGCTACGAATAACCAATAAAGATTGTGTTACAAGTGCACATAGTTCCCACATAACAGGCAGAGGCAAGGCATTACACGCCATTACTTACAAGCAGATTTCCAGCGAGCAGTCACTGAAACAAACACACGCCACGTATATAGGATGCATTCAGAAAGCATTTTAATCTAAACATATCAAACTTCAATTATGAAAAACATATTTCCGTTATGAAGATTTTACAATTAACTCACCACAAAAGATGCTCCGCCGGCTCCGCTGCATCTTGCCGTTTCGTGCAAGTATCGCCTGACCTGAAACATTGAAAAGTAACACAAGAACAGTGTTTAGAGAACCCCAGATACAAATCCTTAGCCACCAACATTAAATGTATACAGGTTAACACATATATATATATAGAAACAATCCTGTAACATTATTCTGATTTTTTAACTCAAACTTTAGCTTTTTTTTTTTTTTTTTTTTTTTTTTTTTTTTTTTTTTTTAAAAGTCCACTCTAAGAGGTTAAAAAAAAAATTCAAAACTTAATGTTTATGCAATCAATCTGACATCTCCTCCAAAGCAAAGGAGCTGGGGACGCAAACCAAGTGTGTACGGATTATTCGGATGAACAAGAAAAGTAAAAAAAAACAGTAAGGGATCATTCATGAAAAACATTATACGCTACTTTCCACGGTGATTTGTGTCGGTTACTAGCACCGAAGCCTTATTTCCAGCCAAGGAACTCCTTAAGTGATCGGAGTCGCAATCCCTTTGCTGACCAATCACTGCGCTTGCATTTTAAAAGACAAATCATTCTCTCTGACACCTGCAGCTCTCTTAGGATTTTTTTTGGAGGGGCGTTATGGGGGGGAGTTACTGTTCAGTAAGCAGAACACACAATATGGGAAATATTATGCATGTCCTTATATCTTATATTTGGCTTGTAATAGCTTAACTCCTTCAGACACTATAGACGTACTATTACGTCTGGAAATAAATGTAAAAAAAAAAAAAAAAGCCATCAAGATGACTCCCGGACTGTTTGCCGTCAGCAAGAGCCTGCATCGGAGGCCGTTTCCTTCCAGTGTCAGAATGAATTCATAGAGGAACAGGGACCCACTTCGATTTATGAAGTAATTTGTGATTTCTAAATGAACTAATGGGATCTGAAACATTTTAATTAGGAATTGTACTGGGGGGCATTCTCATGTCAGATGGGCTTAGTTGGATATTACTATGCATTACGCATATAATACTCAACCCACCTCCCTTTTCACAATATTTTGTTTTGTTAATGCTTCACTGCAACTGCAAATCTTGCTGTAGAGAGTCATACGAAGAGCTGTAGGTATATTACACGCTGCACAGTACGATTATTATAATATTATAGATGTATATGACACACTGTCCTTGCCTGCCTCACACTGACTGTGCGCACACTCCGCTCTGTCAGGCTGCGGCCCGCGGACGACTCAAAGCTGAAGGTCGAGCAAAGTATTTCCACCTCACCAGTGCCCTTGCTGGATGTTGCACGGGGCACCACCCACAAACAGCACCACATTTCCCCTTGAAAGTTTCCCGCTTACCGAATTAGTAACCCCCGCCCGGAGCCGCGCACACAGAAACATTGCAGCGTTCAGGACTCCGAGCCACCAGCGGAGGAGACAGCCAAGCGAAACCAATCGAACGCCGAATAACACAGCCGCACAGCTACTATTGGCGACTTCAAGGGGACGTGTAATCGAATGCCGAATGCATTAACACGGCAAGCGGAAGTTACACTTGACCTTTCAACGTCGCAAGCGGTCTTCTAATAGTTCCTACCCAGTAGAAGGGCTCTGGTGACATCAGCAGGCCAGCAGAAGAATTACAGGAAGCAGCAAAACGCCGATATTCTGCTGCTGCTGCTGCTGCTGCTTAAATATGGGATGTGAGGTGTTAGTGAGAGGAGCAGGTTCTGCGTGTTTCTGGGAGTGCAGATAAAAAAGTAATAATAAATATGTTTTATATTCTGGGACATACTAAAACGAATGACAAAATGGAATGCCCATAGACTATAATGGGGAGGAATGCCCATAGACTATAATGGGGAGGAATGCCCATAGACTATAATGGAAGGTAAAAGAATAATTGATTTTGAATTTAAAACATATCATTTAGATCTTTGGCACACATTCTCCCCTAGCACAGACACAGGATCTAAAACTCAGATTATGTGGGATAATAGCTACTTTCTATGGAATGACAGGTGAATGACAGTTTTGAGTGAATGCCCATAGGATATAATGGGAGAAAAATTAAACTTGTTTTTTAGAGAAAACCATCTTAAATATCATATAGAACTTTGTCATGTATACTCCCCTAGTACAGTTACAGGTTCTAAACCTCATATTAAGTGGAATTATAGCTGTGTTCTATGGAATGACAGGTGAATGACAGTATTGATGGAATGCCCATAGGATAATGTTATCTCTATGTTTAATGCTGTGACGGAACCCTCCATCACTGGGACCACTGGAGAAGCCTGACTGCCAGCCTCCTCCCTATTGACTATGGGCCCTGGCTTTGTAAAGACTTCTGTTTCTACCCCCAGCAGGATATCATCCCGTTACTTGCTGAGGGGATTATCTCCGGCAGACAGCCAGGATCTGCCACCAGGGAGTGACTGCCATTGTTTCAGTTTAATGTTGTATAAATCAGTCTCCCCCCCCATTGTATTGTTAATCTCGTTACTGCCCCTGTTGTCTCTGGGAGGCAGATTAAGGGGGCGGTTTGTGTCCCAATATCTTATTTTATGTAAATGTGTGTTTTGATGGATATATCCAGCCCTGTGTGTCCAAAATAAATCAGTCTTCGTTTGGTTTTACCCTACACTGAGTCTCGGCTAGTGACTGGGGAACTGGGGAAAGTGTTGTCCCAGGCTAAGGGAGCACAAGACAGCGGAGGTAGTCGGTCGGAATAGCCAGCCCCGTGACATTGGTGGCAAGCGGCGGGATTGCTTCTTAGTCTGAGGGACACTTACTTTCTACCGGGATTAACCGACAGGACGACAGACTTCGGTCGCCTTGACGAACACATGGATGTGGTATCAGAATTCCAGGGGCTGCTGCGGGTCATCCTCTCCTGCTACACCACTACTCTGCCTACAGAACAATACCAGAATCTGAGGCAACTGGTTCGACGGTCACTATGGCAGAGGGCTGTTATATGCCGGGGTCAGTGTCTTCCAAGCTCCGAACAAAATATTAGAGACCAGCGGGAACTACGGATGCCATTCCCTTAGTGCAGAGAATTACATCACATGCCGTTTCCAGTATCTTAAATTCTATTAAGGTTTGGGGACCAGGGCATTTTTATTTTTGTAACGGTTATAAGTTGCACCTGCAACCTGTAGCTTTTCTATCAACTGCTCGCAAAAATATATTTC
Organism: Spea bombifrons; assembly: GCF_027358695.1. Lineage (NCBI taxonomy): Eukaryota > Metazoa > Chordata > Amphibia > Anura > Pelobatidae > Spea > Spea bombifrons. The sequence goes on from NC_071091.1 coordinate 75,599,796, forward strand.
TTTCCCCAGGTAACTAGAGTTAATAAATAATAGTTCCTTTTTTACACTTGAAGTATAACATTGCATAGCCTATATTGGTGTTAATACAGGTATTTTATTTTTGTATCTCTCATGTGGTACATAGTTGGAATTAAAATTAATACTACTAAAATAGACTGTCCCAAACATGACATGTCGGAATGGAAATGTAGGTGTATTTTGGCTTTTATGAAATGTTTTGTGCATCTTGCTATAAACTTGTGCACCGAAAAATGCACCTGCCCCTTAAGCCCGCCGCAACTGCGACCGGGTCCGTCACTCAAAGGGGCCGGGAAGCCCCCGCCAGGGCCGGCCTTACAGGTGTGCGTCCGCACAGGGTTTAAATGAAAACATCGGGGGAGTTGTTTTTTTGCAACCCCCAATACTTACTCCTCAGATCAGTGATTGATATTCGCTGAATATGCGCGGAATTCTTCTATTGTTTTATGTTAGTGTGTGTGCAGGCATGTTATGACTGTGTGTGCAGGCATGTTATTACTGTGTGTGTCTGGGTATGATATTGTCTGTGTGTGTCTCTCTGGGTATGATAGCATGCATTTGTGCTAGTTTAAGTGTCTGTGCATGTGTGTTAATGTATGGGCCTTGTTGTGTTAGTGTGAGTGTCTGTGTGTGTATTAGTGCTGATTGTCTGGTTGTGTTAGTGTCAGGGTGTGTGTTAATGTATGGGTCTGGTTGTGTTAGTGTGAATGTCTGGGTGTGTGTATTAGTGCTGATTGTCTGGTTGTGTTAGTGTCTGGGTGTGTGTTAATGTATGGGTCTGGTTGTGTTAGTGTGAATGTCTGGGTGTGTGTATTAGTGCTGATTGTCTGGTTGTGTTAGTGTCTGGGTGTGTGTTAATGGATAGGTCTGGTTGTGTTAGTTTGAATGTCTGGGTGTGTGTATTAGTGCTGATTGTCTGGTTGTGTTAGTGTCAGGGTGTGTGTTAATGTATGGGTCTGGTTGTGTTAGTGTTAGTGTCTGTGTGTGTATTAGTGCTGATTGGTTGTGTTAGTGTCAGGGTGTGTGTTAATGTATGGGTCTGGTTGTGTTAGTGTGAATGTCTGGGTGTGTGTATTAGTGCTGATTGTCTGGTTGTGTTAGTGTCTGGGTGTGTGTTAATGTATGGGTCTGGTGGTGTTAGTGTGAATGTCTGGGTGTGTGTGTATTAGTGGTGATTGTCTGGTTGTGTTAGTGTGAGTCCCTGGATGTGTGTGCTTTACTAAAAAGATTGTGAGGAGAACCGGTGTGCCCCAAAAATAGTGTGTGCTAAATATGTAAATCTCTTAAAAATACTTCCCATTTGTTTTCTCACAGCTGCCTCCTTAAAAACAACTCTCTCCAGGTGTTGTAAAGTATAGGTTCAATTTCAATAGGGGGCGCTCATGTAAGAAAAACAAACGAAACAACAATAGTGTAGACTGTTCAGACGATACGGTGTTAATTATATTGCGTTAGTTGCACTCACAATAGTGCTGAAGATTTGTGTCTGTTTCTCATTCCCCTCTCATAGCAGCTTGTGAAAAAGGTAGTAAATGGTTGCAATCACGGAATCCAATGCACGTAAAATTATGTGCAAGGTGCGCTCAGGGAGGGGGGTAGGGGAAGACCACGGTGTCCAGGATCTCTTCTCCAAATGTCGTGGAATTTCCGGTCCAATCCCCCGAACGCTGTGATACAGTGTGGCAACTTCTTCCAGCCAGGGAGCGGCAAAACCACCCCCAGAGAATAAACAACTGCTGCTTATATTTAAAAATATAGGTTTATTATGGGAATATGCCTTTAAAATAATTTTATTTAAATTTTAAAAAAAGTACTTTAAGATATATAAAATATAAATATGTAAAAGTTAAATAAAAAGTCTTTCCTCAACGCGTTTCGGCTTTACTGGCTTCCTCAGGAAAAAAAATGGATTTGATCGCTTCTTCCACTCTTTTTGTATGTGTGTTAATTCGTTGTATTTTCTTCTATATACGCTAGATGGCGGTGTAACGTTGTTTCCCAGAACATGAGGACGTGTTGTACGCACATGTACACTAGGTGGCGCTGTTACGTCATTCCACAATACGTGAGGACGTATTGGAGGCTGGATGTGCGTACTGGCGTCATTCTGTTTATACGCGTCCCCATAGAAACGGCTTCTCCTTCTCCGTAGGGCTGTCTCTTTTCTTGGTGTTGCATCGGCTCCTAGTGTCCTGCTGTGCTGTGAAGTGCAGATGTTAAGAAATGACATTTGAAGACGGATTAACATGAACGCTAAGTATAAACGCTATAGGATGTAAACGTTTAAGGATGTGATTGCATTAAACGTGGATATATGAACTATAACTAAACATACTATGGGTTTTGTTTATACATAAATGTCTATATGAATCCACGGAAAAGAGAGCAATAAGGGTGGAAAAGTGCCAAACAATAATACAAAATATGAAATATTGGAATTGTGTATAGTAAAAAGTAATATTGAAGAAGCCATGAATGAATAAGTAGTCTGTGTCTATTTATTTCAAATGGGGGTTAGGATCCCTTAGGTGAAAGCGTGAATATCCAAGTTTATGTTCAAGCCTCCTTTTTTTATATGTTCCTAATTTAAAGATCCACTTAGTTTCCTTTCTTGAAATGTTTTCTGCACTATTCCCTCCTCTCCAATTTGGGGGTACAATGTCTATTCCCATGATTCAAAATTGATTAATTGAGAAAACAGGACATGAATTACAGTATCGCGGGACACCGTGTTTAATGCTTGAATTCATAATGTTCCCAAGATGTTCCTAAATTCTTCCTTTAAGTGGTCTGGTTGTTCTTCCCCCATACTGTGCACCACATGGACATTGTAATAAATAAATTACAGATTTTGTGGTGCAGGTGATGAATTTCTTAATTTCGTATGTAGTCCCTGTCCTATTACTGATAAAACTGTTTGTTTTCCTTGGTAGGTAGGTGCACATCTTGCACCTACCGCGTTGGGCAAAAAACAATGGGTTTCTTGCCCAGAAAGGTATTAAAATTAATTTCTGTTTTCTTTATTGGGAGGAAAATGTTTTTCAAATTATTTGTTTTTTTTGTATACGATTTGAGGTTTTTCCGGTAAGAGGGGACCTAAAATGTCATCGCTCTTCAGGACATGCCAGATCGTAAATATGGGTCCCTAGGGTGGAGCAATTTGAGAGCAGGGTGGGCCAATGCTCCGTTTCCCCATGCTGTGGAAATTCCATGCCGAGTTTTCCAGGAGGCAAGAAATCTGCAGGATCCGGTCCGGGATTCCTATGGGGCCGGCATCAGGCACAGGTGCTGGACATTAAAAACCCCTGGAGCTTGATACTCAGAGAGACTGTTGGGGGAAGAGGAAGTTCCCTGTGCTCCCAGGGCAAGGAGAGGCCCTGAAGAAGACAATCCCTGCCCGGACCTTTTGTGTGCTGTCTGGGGGAGGTTTTCCAGAGCCTGGCGTAACTGGGTCTGGCTGGGAGGTTAAGGTAGTGGGTGATTAGGCTGGTCAGTCTGCACCAGCATAGTTCAGTTAGAGAGGGCTCCAATTGGGAGCTAGGTTTTCTTTTGCAGGTTTCACAAATATGCAATACTTTTATCCAGCAAAAAGAAACTTCACGTCCGGATCATCAATAAGTCGTCACAAACACATCAAGGCCATCCTCCATAAGCATATGTATTTCAGCCAGCAATACACAAGGGCACATACCATGCAACAGTCAAACAGTGGTTTTTGGGGTTTAAGCGGTTAAAATAAGGAGGAAAAAAAACAAAAAAAAAAAAACAAAAAAAAAATGAGCTGCTGTTCCTGGCTCTAATTGCCCTGGAGGACTTAGGTGCTTAGGACCCCTAAAAGTGACATGTATGGCCCTCATGCTATAGGGTTTGTCACATATGGTGGAGGATGCGGGCAAAGCACTGCTATGGTCTGTGGGCAGAAAGCAGGAACCAAAAAAAATAAAAAATGAGCTGCTGTTCCTGGCTCTAATTGCCCTAGAGGACTTAGGTGCTTAGGACCCCTAAAAGTGACATGTATGGCCCTCATGCTATAGGGTTTGTCACATATGGTGGAGGATGCGGGCAAAGCACTGCTATGGTCTGTGGGCAGAAAGCAGGAACCAAAAAAAAAAAAAAAAAAAAGAGAGAAAAAAAAAATTCGCTTTATTTTAACCGCTTAAACCCCAAAAACCACTGTTTGACTGTTGCATGGTATGTGCCCTTGTGTATTGCTGGCTGAAATACATTTGCTTATGGAGGATGGCCTTGATGTGTTTGTGACGACTTATTGATGATCCGGACGTGAAGTTTCTTTTTGCTGGATAAAAGTATTGCATATTTGTGAAACCTGCAAAAGAAAACCTAGCTCCCAATTGGAGCCCTCTCTAACTGAACTATGCTGGTCCAGACTGACCAGCCTAATCACCCACTACCTCAACCTCCCAGCCAGACCCAGCTACGCCAGGCTCTGGAAAACCTCCCCCAGAAAACACACAAAACGTCCAGGCAGGTATTGCCTCACTTGGCTCAGGGATTGTCTTCTTCAGGGCCTCTCCTTGCCCTGGGAGCACAGGGAACTTCCTCTTCCCCCAACAGTCTCTCTGAGTATCAAGCTCCAGGGGCTTTTAATGTCCAGCACCTGTGCCTGATGCCGGCCCCATAGGAATCCCGGACCGGATCCTGCAGATTTCTTGCCTCCTGGAAAACTCGGCATGGAATTTCCACAGCATGGGGAAACGGAGCATTGGCCCACCCTGCTCTCCAATTGCTCCACCCCAGTGACCCATATTTACGATCTGGATAGCACCTGTACCCAAATGCCACACTAAGCATCTCCCTGGGGTTTACACTGTCACAAATGCTATGTCCATGTTTAATGCTTTATCCATGTGTAAGGCAGTGTCAGTGTTTAATGCTATCTCCATGTTTAATGTTATCTCTATGTGCAATGCTATGTCCATGTTTAATGCTATGGCAGGAACCACTTTTTCGCTGCCTGAACCATGGCATTTTTTATACAAGTGGTGTTTAAATCTGCTACCACTAGTGGCCGCCCTCTGGAGCACTCAGAACTCAGGTGTGCCTTGTTACCTGGGTTGAGCCCTAGCCAATACATCCAGTCCTGATCAAGCGGACTCGCTGCTTTGCGTCCTGATCAAGCGGACTCGCTGCTTTGCGTCCTGATCAAGCGGACTCGCTGCTTTATTAGTGCTGATTGTCTGGTTGTGTTAGTGTCTGGGTGTGTGTTAATGTATGGGTCTGGTTGTGTTAGTGTGAATGTCTGGGTGTGTGTATTAGTGCTGATTGTCTGGTTGTGTTAGTATCAGGGTGTGTGTTAATGTATGGGTCTGGTTGTGTTAGTGTTAGTGTTAGTGTCTGTGTGTGTATTAGTGCTGATTGGTTGTGTTAGTGTCAGGGTGTGTGTTAATGTATGGGTCTGGTTGTGTTAGTGTGAATGTCTGGGTGTGTGTATTCGTGCTGATTGTCTGGTTGTGTTAGTGTCTGGGTGTGTGTTAATGTATGGGTCTGGTGGTGTTAGTGTGAATGTCTGGGTGTGTGTGTATTAGTGGTGATTGTCTGGTTGTGTTAGTGTGAGTCCCTGGGTGTGTGTGCTTTACTAAAAAGATTGTGAGGAGAACCGGTGTGCCCCAAAAATAGTGTGTGCTAAATATGTAAATCTCTTAAAAATACTTCCCATTTGTTTTCTCACAGCTGCCTCCTTAAAAACAACTCTCTCCAGGTGTTGTAAAGTATAGGTTCAATTTCAATAGGGGGCGCTCATGTAAGAAAAACAAACGAAACAACAATAGTGTAGACTGTTCAGACGATACGGTGTTAATTATATTGCGTTAGTTGCACTCACAATAGTGCTGAAGATTTGTGTCTGTTTCTCATTCCCCTCTCATAGCAGCTTGTGAAAAAGGTAGTAAATGGTTGCAATCACGGGATCCAATGCACGTAAAATTATGTGCAAGGTGCGCTCAGGGAGGGGGGTAGGGGAAGACCACGGTGTCCAGGATCTCTTCTCCAAATGTCGTGGAATTTCCGGTCCAATCCCCCGAACGCTGTGATACAGTGTGGCAACTTCTTCCAGCCAGGGAGCGGCAAAACCACCTCCAGAGAATAAACAACTGCTGCTTATATTTAAAAATATAGGTTTATTATGGGAATATGCCTTTAAAATAATTTTATTTAAATTTTAAAAAAAAGTACTTTAAGATATATAAAATATAAATATGTAAAAGTTAAATAAAAAGTCTTTCCTCAACGCGTTTCGGCTTTACTGGCTTCCTCAGGAAAAAAAAATGGATTTGATCGCTTCTTCCACTCTTTTTGTATGTGTGTTAATTCGTTGTATTTTCTTCTATATACGCTAGATGGCGGTGTAACGTTGTTTCCCAGAACATGAGGACGTGTTGTACGCACATGTACACTAGGTGGCGCTGTTACGTCATTCCACAATACGTGAGGACGTATTGGAGGCTGGATGTGCGTACTGGCGTCATTCTGTTTATACGCGTCCCCATAGAAACGGCTTCTCCTTCTCCGTAGGGCTGTCTCTTTTCTTGGTGTTGCATCGGCTCCTAGTGTCCTGCTGTGCTGTGAAGTGCAGATGTTAAGAAATGACATTTGAAGACGGATTAACATGAACGCTAAGTATAAACGCTATAGGATGTAAACGTTTAAGGATGTGATTGCATTAAACGTGGATATATGAACTATAACTAAACATACTATGGGTTTTGTTTATACATAAATGTCTATATGAATCCACGGAAAAGAGAGCAATAAGGGTGGAAAAGTGCCAAACAATAATACAAAATATGAAATATTGGAATTGTGTATAGTAAAAAGTAATATTGAAGAAGCCATGAATGAATAAGTAGTCTGTGTCTATTTATTTCAAATGGGGGTTAGGATCCCTTAGGTGAAAGCGTGAATATCCAAGTTTATGTTCAAGCCTCCTTTTTTTATATGTTCCTAATTTAAAGATCCACTTAGTTTCCTTTCTTGAAATGTTTTCTGCACTATTCCCTCCTCTCCAATTTGGGGGTACAATGTCTATTCCCATGATTCAAAATTGATTAATTGAGAAAACAGGACATGAATTACAGTATCGCGGGACACCGTGTTTAATGCTTGAATTCATAATGTTCCCAAGATGTTCCTAAATTCTTCCTTTAAGTGGTCTGGTTGTTCTTCCCCCATACTGTGCACCACATGGACATTGTAATAAATAAATTACAGATTTTGTGGTGCAGGTGATGAATTTCTTAATTTCGTATGTAGTCCCTGTCCTATTACTGATAAAACTGTTTGTTTTCCTTGGTAGGTAGGTGCACATCTTGCACCTACCGCGTTGGGCAAAAAACAATGGGTTTCTTGCCCAGAAAGGTATTAAAATTAATTTCTGTTTTCTTTATTGGGAGGAAAATGTTTTTCAAATTATTTTTTTTTTTTGTATACGATTTGAGGTTTTTCCGGTAAGAGGGGACCTAAAATGTCATCGCTCTTCAGGACATGCCAGATCGTAAATATGGGTCCCTAGGGTGGAGCAATTTGAGAGCAGGGTGGGCCAATGCTCCGTTTCCCCATGCTGTGGAAATTCCATGCCGAGTTTTCCAGGAGGCAAGAAATCTGCAGGATCCGGTCCGGGATTCCTATGGGGCCGGCATCAGGCACAGGTGCTGGACATTAAAAACCCCTGGAGCTTGATACTCAGAGAGACTGTTGGGGAAGAGGAAGTTCCCTGTGCTCCCAGGGCAAGGAGAGGCCCTGAAGAAGACAATCCCTGCCCGGACCTTTTGTGTGCTGTCTGGGGGAGGTTTTCCAGAGCCTGGCGTAGCTGGGTCTGGCTGGGAGGTTAAGGTAGTGGGTGATTAGGCTGGTCAGTCTGCACCAGCATAGTTCAGTTAGAGAGGGCTCCAATTGGGAGCTAGGTTTTCTTTTGCAGGTTTCACAAATATGCAATACTTTTATCCAGCAAAAAGAAACTTCACGTCCGGATCATCAATAAGTCGTCACAAACACATCAAGGCCATCCTCCATAAGCATATGTATTTCAGCCAGCAATACACAAGGGCACATACCATGTAACAGTCAAACAGTGGTTTTTGGGGTTTAAGCGGTTAAAATAAGGAGGAAAAAAAACAAAAAAAAAATGAGCTGCTGTTCCTGGCTCTAATTGCCCTGGAGGACTTAGGTGCTTAGGACCCCTAAAAGTGACATGTATGGCCCTCATGCTATAGGGTTTGTCACATATGGTGGAGGATGCGGGCAAAGCACTGCTATGGTCTGTGGGCAGAAAGCAGGAACCAAAAAAAATAAAAAATGAGCTGCTGTTCCTGGCTCTAATTGCCCTAGAGGACTTAGGTGCTTAGGACCCCTAAAAGTGACACGTATGGCCCTCATGCTATAGGGTTTGTCACATATGGTGGAGGATGCGGGCAAAGCACTGCTATGGTCTGTGGGCAGAAAGCAGGAACCAAAAAAAAAAAAAAAAAAAGAGAGAAAAAAAAAATTCGCTTTATTTTAACCGCTTAAACCCCAAAAACCACTGTTTGACTGTTGCATGGTATGTGCCCTTGTGTATTGCTGGCTGAAATACATTTGCTTATGGAGGATGGCCTTGATGTGTTTGTGACGACTTATTGATGATCCGGACGTGAAGTTTCTTTTTGCTGGATAAAAGTATTGCATATTTGTGAAACCTGCAAAAGAAAACCTAGCTCCCAATTGGAGCCCTCTCTAACTGAACTATGCTGGTCCAGACTGACCAGCCTAATCACCCACTACCTCAACCTCCCAGCCAGACCCAGCTACGCCAGGCTCTGGAAAACCTCCCCCAGAAAACACACAAAACGTCCAGGCAGGTATTGCCTCACTTGGCTCAGGGATTGTCTTCTTCAGGGCCTCTCCTTGCCCTGGGAGCACAGGGAACTTCCTCTTCCCCCAACAGTCTCTCTGAGTATCAAGCTCCAGGGGCTTTTAATGTCCAGCACCTGTGCCTGATGCCGGCCCCATAGGAATCCCGGACCGGATCCTGCAGATTTCTTGCCTCCTGGAAAACTCGGCATGGAATTTCCACAGCATGGGGAAACGGAGCATTGGCCCACCCTGCTCTCCAATTGCTCCACCCCAGTGACCCATATTTACGATCTGGATAGCACCTGTACCCAAATGCCACACTAAGCATCTCCCTGGGGTTTACACTGTCACAAATGCTATGTCCATGTTTAATGCTTTATCCATGTGTAAGGCAGTGTCAGTGTTTAATGCTATCTCCATGTTTAATGTTATCTCTATGTGCAATGCTATGTCCATGTTTAATGCTATGGCAGGAACCACTTTTTCGCTGCCTGAACCATGGCATTTTTTATACAAGTGGTGTTTAAATCTGCTACCACTAGTGGCCGCCCTCTGGAGCACTCAGAACTCAGGTGTGCCTTGTTACCTGGGTTGAGCCCTAGCCAATACATCCAGTCCTGATCAAGCGGACTCGCTGCTTTGCGTCCTGATCAAGCGGACTCGCTGCTTTATTAGTGCTGATTGTCTGGTTGTGTTAGTGTCTGGGTGTGTGTTAATGTATGGGTCTGGTTGTGTTAGTGTGAATGTCTGGGTGTGTGTATTAGTGCTGATTGTCTAGTTGTGTTAGTGTCTGGGTGTGTGTTAATGGATAGGTCTGGTTGTGTTAGTGTGAATGTCTGGGTGTGTGTATTAGTGCTGATTGTGTGGTTGTGTTAGTGTCAGGGTGTGTGTTAATGTATGGGTCTGGTTGTGTTAGTGTTAGTGTTAGTGTCTGTGTGTGTATTAGTGCTGATTGGTTGTGTTAGTGTCAGGGTGTGTGTTAATGTATGGGTCTGGTTGTGTTAGTGTGAATGTCTGGGTGTGTGTATTAGTGCTGATTGTCTGGTTGTGTTAGTGTCTGGGTGTGTGTTAATGTATGGGTCTGGTGGTGTTAGTGTGAATGTCTGGGTGTGTGTGTATTAGTGGTGATTGTCTGGTTGTGTTAGTGTGAATCCCTGGGTGTGTGTGCTTTACTAAAAAGATTGTGAGGAGAACCGGTGTGCCCCAAAAATAGTGTGTGCTAAATATGTAAATCTCTTAAAAATACTTCCCATTTGTTTTCTCACAGCTGCCTCCTTAAAAACAACTCTCTCCAGGTGTTGTAAAGTATAGGTTCAATTTCAATAGGGGGCGCTCATGTAAGAAAAACAAACGAAACAACAATAGTGTAGACTGTTCAGACGATACGGTGTTAATTATATTGCGTTAGTTGCACTCACAATAGTGCTGAAGATTTGTGTCTGTTTCTCATTCCCCTCTCATAGCAGCTTGTGAAAAAGGTAGTAAATGGTTGCAATCACGGGATCCAATGCACGTAAAATTATGTGCAAGGTGCGCTCAGGGAGGGGGGTAGGGGAAGACCACGGTGTCCAGGATCTCTTCTCCAAATGTCGTGGAATTTCCGGTCCAATCCCCCGAACGCTGTGATACAGTGTGGCAACTTCTTCCAGCCAGGGAGCGGCAAAACCACCCCCAGAGAATAAACAACTGCTGCTTATATTTAAAAATATAGGTTTATTATGGGAATATGCCTTTAAAATAATTTTATTTAAATTTTAAAAAAAAGTACTTTAAGGTATATAAAATATAAATATGTAAAAGTTAAATAAAAAGTCTTTCCTCAACGCGTTTCGGCTTTACTGGCTTCCTCAGGAAAAAAAAAATGGATTTGATCGCTTCTTCCACTCTTTTTGTATGTGTGTTAATTCGTTGTATTTTCTTCTATATACGCTAGATGGCGGTGTAACGTTGTTTCCCAGAACATGAGGACGTGTTGTACGCACATGTACACTAGGTGGCGCTGTTACGTCATTCCACAATACGTGAGGACGTATTGGAGGCTGGATGTGCGTACTGGCGTCATTCTGTTTATACGCGTCCCCATAGAAACGGCTTCTCCTTCTCCGTAGGGCTGTCTCTTTTCTTGGTGTTGCATCGGCTCCTAGTGTCCTGCTGTGCTGTGAAGTGCAGATGTTAAGAAATGACATTTGAAGACGGATTAACATGAACGCTAAGTATAAACGCTATAGGATGTAAACGTTTAAGGATGTGATTGCATTAAACGTGGATATATGAACTATAACTAAACATACTATGGGTTTTGTTTATACATAAATGTCTATATGAATCCACGGAAAAGAGAGCAATAAGGGTGGAAAAGTGCCAAACAATAATACAAAATATGAAATATTGGAATTGTGTATAGTAAAAAGTAATATTGAAGAAGCCATTAATGAATAAGTAGTCTGTGTCTATTTATTTCAAATGGGGGTTAGGATCCCTTAGGTGAAAGCGTGAATATCCAAGTTTATGTTCAAGCCTCCTTTTTTTATATGTTCCTAATTTAAAGATCCACTTAGTTTCCTTTCTTGAAATGTTTTCTGCACTATTCCCTCCTCTCCAATTTGGGGGTACAATGTCTATTCCCATGATTCAAAATTGATTAATTGAGAAAACAGGACATGAATTACAGTATCGCGGGACACCGTGTTTAATGCTTGAATTCATAATGTTCCCAAGATGTTCCTAAATTCTTCCTTTTAAGTGGTCTGGTTGTTCTTCCCCCATACTGTGCACCACATGGACATTGTAATAAATAAATTACAGATTTTGTGGTGCAGGTGATGAATTTCTTAATTTCGTATGTAGTCCCTGTCCTATTACTGATAAAACTGTTTGTTTTCCTTGGTAGGTAGGTGCACATCTTGCACCTACCGCGTTGGGCAAAAAACAATGGGTTTCTTGCCCAGAAAGGTATTAAAATTAATTTCTGTTTTCTTTATTGGGAGGAAAATGTTTTTCAAATTATTTTTTTTTTTTGTATACGATTTGAGGTTTTTCCGGTAAGAGGGGACCTAAAATGTCATCGCTCTTCAGGACATGCCAGATCGTAAATATGGGTCCCTAGGGTGGAGCAATTTGAGAGCAGGGTGGGCCAATGCTCCGTTTCCCCATGCTGTGGAAATTCCATGCCGAGTTTTCCAGGAGGCAAGAAATCTGCAGGATCCGGTCCGGGATTCCTATGGGGCCGGCATCAGGCACAGGTGCTGGACATTAAAAACCCCTGGAGCTTGATACTCAGAGAGACTGTTGGGGGAAGAGGAAGTTCCCTGTGCTCCCAGGGCAAGGAGAGGCCCTGAAGAAGACAATCCCTGCCCGGACCTTTTGTGTGCTGTCTGGGGGAGGTTTTCCAGAGCCTGGCGTAGCTGGGTCTGGCTGGGAGGTTAAGGTAGTGGGTGATTAGGCTGGTCAGTCTGCACCAGCATAGTTCAGTTAGAGAGGGCTCCAATTGGGAGCTAGGTTTTCTTTTGCAGGTTTCACAAATATGCAATACTTTTATCCAGCAAAAAGAAACTTCACGTCCGGATCATCAATAAGTCGTCACAAACACATCAAGGCCATCCTCCATAAGCATATGTATTTCAGCCAGCAATACACAAGGGCACATACCATGCAACAGTCAAACAGTGGTTTTTGGGGTTTAAGCGGTTAAAATAAGGAGGAAAAAAAACGAAAAAAAAAAACAAAAAAAAAATGAGCTGCTGTTCCTGGCTCTAATTGCCCTGGAGGACTTAGGTGCTTAGGACCCCTAAAAGTGACATGTATGGCCCTCATGCTATAGGGTTTGTCACATATGGTGGAGGATGCGGGCAAAGCACTGCTATGGTCTGTGGGCAGAAAGCAGGAACCAAAAAAAATAAAAAATGAGCTGCTGTTCCTGGCTCTAATTGCCCTAGAGGACTTAGGTGCTTAGGACCCCTAAAAGTGACATGTATGGCCCTCATGCTATAGGGTTTGTCACATATGGTGGAGGATGCGGGCAAAGCACTGCTATGGTCTGTGGGCAGAAAGCAGGAACCAAAAAAAAAAAAAAAAAAAAAGAGAAAAAAAAAATTCGCTTTATTTTAACCGCTTAAACCCCAAAAACCACTGTTTGACTGTTGCATGGTATGTGCCCTTGTGTATTGCTGGCTGAAATACATTTGCTTATGGAGGATGGCCTTGATGTGTTTGTGACGACTTATTGATGATCCGGACGTGAAGTTTCTTTTTGCTGGATAAAAGTATTGCATATTTGTGAAACCTGCAAAAGAAAACCTAGCTCCCAATTGGAGCCCTCTCTAACTGAACTATGCTGGTCCAGACTGACCAGCCTAATCACCCACTACCTCAACCTCCCAGCCAGACTCAGCTACGCCAGGCTCTGGAAAACCTCCCCCAGAAAACACACAAAACGTCCAGGCAGGTATTGCCTCACTTGGCTCAGGGATTGTCTTCTTCAGGGCCTCTCCTTGCCCTAGGAGCACAGGGAACTTCCTCTTCCCCCAACAGTCTCTCTGAGTATCAAGCTCCAGGGGCTTTTAATGTCCAGCACCTGTGCCTGATGCCGGCCCCATAGGAATCCCGGACCGGATCCTGCAGATTTCTTGCCTCCTGGAAAACTCGGCATGGAATTTCCACAGCATGGGGAAACGGAGCATTGGCCCACCCTGCTCTCCAATTGCTCCACCCCAGTGACCCATATTTACGATCTGGATAGCACCTGTACCCAAATGCCACACTAAGCATCTCCCTGGGGTTTACACTGTCACAAATGCTATGTCCATGTTTAATGCTTTATCCATGTGTAAGGCAGTGTCAGTGTTTAATGCTATCTCCATGTTTAATGTTATCTCTATGTGCAATGCTATGTCCATGTTTAATGCTATGGCAGGAACCACTTTTTCGCTGCCTGAACCATGGCATTTTTTATACAAGTGGTGTTTAAATCTGCTACCACTAGTGGCCGCCCTCTGGAGCACTCAGAACTCAGGTGTGCCTTGTTACCTGGGTTGAGCCCTAGCCAATACATCCAGTCCTGATCAAGCGGACTCGCTGCTTTGCGTCCTGATCAAGCGGACTCGCTGCTTTATTAGTGCTGATTGTCTGGTTGTGTTAGTGTCTGGGTGTGTGTTAATGTATGGGTCTGGTTGTGTTAGTGTGAATGTCTGGGTGTGTGTATTAGTGCTGATTGTCTAGTTGTGTTAGTGTCTGGGTGTGTGTTAATGGATAGGTCTGGTTGTGTTAGTGTGAATGTCTGGGTGTGTGTATTAGTGCTGATTGGTTGTGTTAGTGTCAGGGTGTGTGTTAATGTATGGGTCTGGTTGTGTTAGTGTGAATGTCTGGGTGTGTGTATTAGTGCTGATTGTCTGGTTGTGTTAGTGTCTGAGTGTGTGTTAATGTATGGGTCTGGTGGTGTTAGTGTGAATGTCTGGGTGTGTGTGTATTAGTGGTGATTGTCTGGTTGTGTTAGTGTGAGTCCCTGGATGTGTGTGCTTTACTAAAAAGATTGTGAGGAGAACCGGTGTGCCCCAAAAATAGTGTGTGCTAAATATGTAAATCTCTTAAAAATACTTCCCATTTGTTTTCTCACAGCTGCCTCCTTAAAAACAACTCTCTCCAGGTGTTGTAAAGTATAGGTTCAATTTCAATAGGGGGCGCTCATGTAAGAAAAACAAACGAAACAACAATAGTGTAGACTGTTCAGACGATACGGTGTTAATTATATTGCGTTAGTTGCACTCACAATAGTGCTGAAGATTTGTGTCTGTTTCTCATTCCCCTCTCATAGCAGCTTGTGAAAAAGGTAGTAAATGGTTGCAATCACGGGATCCAATGCACGTAAAATTATGTGCAAGGTGCGCTCAGGGAGGGGGGTAGGGGAAGACCACGGTGTCCAGGATCTCTTCTCCAAATGTCGTGGAATTTCCGGTCCAATCCCCCGAACGCTGTGATACAGTGTGGCAACTTCTTCCAGCCAGGGAGCGGCAAAACCACCCCCAGAGAATAAACAACTGCTGCTTATATTTAAAAATATAGGTTTATTATGGGAATATGCCTTTAAAATAATTTTATTTAAATTTTAAAAAAAAGTACTTTAAGATATATAAAATATAAATATGTAAAAGTTAAATAAAAAGTCTTTCCTCAACGCGTTTCGGCTTTACTGGCTTCCTCAGGAAAAAAAAATGGATTTGATCGCTTCTTCCACTCTTTTTGTATGTGTGTTAATTCGTTGTATTTTCTTCTATATACGCTAGATGGCGGTGTAACGTTGTTTCCCAGAACATGAGGACGTGTTGTACGCACATGTACACTAGGTGGCGCTGTTACGTCATTCCACAATACGTGAGGACGTATTGGAGGCTGGATGTGCGTACTGGCGTCATTCTGTTTATACGCGTCCCCATAGAAACGG
Source organism: Spea bombifrons (assembly GCF_027358695.1). NCBI lineage: Eukaryota > Metazoa > Chordata > Amphibia > Anura > Pelobatidae > Spea > Spea bombifrons. The sequence goes on from NC_071091.1 coordinate 75,615,097, forward strand.
CTTCTCCTTCTACGTAGGGCTGTCTCTTTTCTTGGTGTTGCATCGGCTCCTAGTGTCCTGCTGTGCTGTGAAGTGCAGATGTTAAGAAATGACATTTGAAGACGGATTAACATGAACGCTAAGTATAAACGCTATAGGATGTAAACGTTTAAGGATGTGATTGCATTAAACGTGGATATATGAACTATAACTAAACATACTATGGGTTTTGTTTATACATAAATGTCTATATGAATCCACGGAAAAGAGAGCAATAAGGGTGGAAAAGTGCCAAACAATAATACAAAATATGAAATATTGGAATTGTGTATAGTAAAAAGTAATATTGAAGAAGCCATGAATGAATAAGTAGTCTGTGTCTATTTATTTCAAATGGGGGTTAGGATCCCTTAGGTGAAAGCGTGAATATCCAAGTTTATGTTCAAGCCTCCTTTTTTTATATGTTCCTAATTTAAAGATCCACTTAGTTTCCTTTCTTGAAATGTTTTCTGCACTATTCCCTCCTCTCCAATTTGGGGGTACAATGTCTATTCCCATGATTCAAAATTGATTAATTGAGAAAACAGGACATGAATTACAGTATCGCGGGACACCGTGTTTAATGCTTGAATTCATAATGTTCCCAAGATGTTCCTAAATTCTTCCTTTAAGTGGTCTGGTTGTTCTTCCCCCATACTGTGCACCACATGGACATTGTAATAAATAAATTACAGATTTTGTGGTGCAGGTGATGAATTTCTTAATTTCGTATGTAGTCCCTGTCCTATTACTGATAAAACTGTTTGTTTTCCTTGGTAGGTAGGTGCACATCTTGCACCTACCGCGTTGGGCAAAAAACAATGGGTTTCTTGCCCAGAAAGGTATTAAAATTAATTTCTGTTTTCTTTATTGGGAGGAAAATGTTTTTCAAATTATTTGTTTTTTTTGTATACGATTTGAGGTTTTTCCGGTAAGAGGGGACCTAAAATGTCATCGCTCTTCAGGACATGCCAGATCGTAAATATGGGTCCCTAGGGTGGAGCAATTTGAGAGCAGGGTGGGCCAATGCTCCGTTTCCCCATGCTGTGGAAATTCCATGCCGAGTTTTCCAGGAGGCAAGAAATCTGCAGGATCCGGTCCGGGATTCCTATGGGGCCGGTATCAGGCACAGGTGCTGGACATTAAAAACCCCTGGAGCTTGATACTCAGAGAGACTGTTGGGGGAAGAGGAAGTTCCCTGTGCTCCCAGGGCAAGGAGAGGCCCTGAAGAAGACAATCCCTGCCCGGACCTTTTGTGTGCTGTCTGGGGGAGGTTTTCCAGAGCCTGGCGTAGCTGGGTCTGGCTGGGAGGTTAAGGTAGTGGGTGATTAGGCTGGTCAGTCTGCACCAGCATAGTTCAGTTAGAGAGGGCTCCAATTGGGAGCTAGGTTTTCTTTTGCAGGTTTCACAAATATGCAATACTTTTATCCAGCAAAAAGAAACTTCACGTCCGGATCATCAATAAGTCGTCACAAACACATCAAGGCCATCCTCCATAAGCATATGTATTTCAGCCAGCAATACACAAGGGCACATACCATGCAACAGTCAAACAGTGGTTTTTGGGGTTTAAGCGGTTAAAATAAGGAGGAAAAAAAACGAAAAAAAAAATGAGCTGCTGTTCCTGGCTCTAATTGCCCTGGAGGACTTAGGTGCTTAGGACCCCTAAAAGTGACATGTATGGCCCTCATGCTATAGGTTTTGTCACATATGGTGGAGGATGCGGGCAAAGCACTGCTATGGTCTGTGGGCAGAAAGCAGGAACCAAAAAAAAAAAAAAAAAAAAAGAGAGAAAAAAAAAAATCGCTTTATTTTAACCGCTTAAACCCCAAAAACCACTGTTTGACTGTTGCATGGTATGTGCCCTTGTGTATTGCTGGCTGAAATACATTTGCTTATGGAGGATGGCCTTGATGTGTTTGTGACGACTTATTGATGATCCGGACGTGAAGTTTCTTTTTGCTGGATAAAAGTATTGCATATTTGTGAAACCTGCAAAAGAAAACCTAGCTCCCAATTGGAGCCCTCTCTAACTGAACTATGCTGGTCCAGACTGACCAGCCTAATCACCCACTACCTCAACCTCCCAGCCAGACTCAGCTACGCCAGGCTCTGGAAAACCTCCCCCAGAAAACACACAAAACGTCCAGGCAGGTATTGCCTCACTTGGCTCAGGGATTGTCTTCTTCAGGGCCTCTCCTTGCCCTAGGAGCACAGGGAACTTCCTCTTCCCCCAACAGTCTCTCTGAGTATCAAGCTCCAGGGGCTTTTAATGTCCAGCACCTGTGCCTGATGCCGGCCCCATAGGAATCCCGGACCGGATCCTGCAGATTTCTTGCCTCCTGGAAAACTCGGCATGGAATTTCCACAGCATGGGGAAACGGAGCATTGGCCCACCCTGCTCTCCAATTGCTCCACCCCAGTGACCCATATTTACGATCTGGATAGCACCTGTACCCAAATGCCACACTAAGCATCTCCCTGGGGTTTACACTGTCACAAATGCTATGTCCATGTTTAATGCTTTATCCATGTGTAAGGCAGTGTCAGTGTTTAATGCTATCTCCATGTTTAATGTTATCTCTATGTGCAATGCTATGTCCATGTTTAATGCTATGGCAGGAACCACTTTTTCGCTGCCTGAACCATGGCATTTTTTATACAAGTGGTGTTTAAATCTGCTACCACTAGTGGCCGCCCTCTGGAGCACTCAGAACTCAGGTGTGCCTTGTTACCTGGGTTGAGCCCTAGCCAATACATCCAGTCCTGATCAAGCGGACTCGCTGCTTTGCGTCCTGATCAAGCGGACTCGCTGCTTTGCGTCCTGATCAAGCGGACTCGCTGCTTTGCGTCCTGATCAAGCGGACTCGCTGCTTTGCGTCCTGATCAAGCGGACTCGCTGCTTTGCGTCCTGATCAAGCGGACTCGCTGCTTTGCGTCCTGATCAAGCGGACTCGCTGCTTTGCGTCCTGATCAAGCGGACTCGCTGCTTTGCGTCCTGATCAAGCGGACTCGCTGCTTTGCGTCCTGATCAAGCGGACTCGCTGCTTTGCGTCCTGATCAAGCGGACTCGCTGCTTTGCGTCCGGATCAAGCGGACTCGCTGCTTTGCGTCCGGATCAAGCGGACTCGCTGCTTTGCGTCCGGATCAAGCGGACTCGCTGCTTTGCGTCCGGATCAAGCGGACTCGCTGCTTTGCGTCCGGATCAAGCGGACTCGCTGCTTTGCGTCCGGATCAAGCGGACTCGCTGCTTTGCGTCCGGATCAAGCGGACTCGCTGCTTTGCGTCCTGATCAAGCGGACTCGCTGCTTTGCGTCCTGATCAAGCGGACTCGCTGCTTTGCGTCCTTCCAAGCGGACTCGCTGCTTTGCGTCCTTCCAAGCGGACTCGCTGCTTTGCGTCCTTCCAAGCGGACTCGCTGCTTTGCGTCCTTCCAAGCGGACTCGCTGCTTTGCGTCCTTCCAAGCGGACTCGCTGCTTTGCGTCCTTCCAAGCGGACTCGCTGCTTTGCGTCCTTCCAAGCGGACTCGCTGCTTTGCGGACTCCCTGCTTTGCGTCCTTCCAAGCGGACTCCCTGCTTTGCGTCCTTCCAAGCGGACTCCCTGCTTTGCGTCCTTCCAAGCGGACTCCCTGCTATGCGTCCTTCCAAACGGACTCCCTGCTTTGCGTCCTTCCAAGCGGACTCCCTGCTATGCGTCCTTCCAAACGGACTCCCTGCTTTGCGTCCTTCCAAGCGGACTCCCTGCTTTGCGTCCTTCCAAACGGACTCCCTGCTTTGCGTCCTTCCAAGCGGACTCCCTGCTATGCGTCCTTCCAAACTGACTCCCTGCTATGCGTCCTTCCAAACGGACTCCCTGCTATGCGTCCTTCCAAACGGACTCCCTGCTTTGCGTCCTTCCAAGCGGACTCCCTGCTTTGTGTCCTCATGAAGACCATTCACCTACATCTGTTACATCACCTGAGAAATCCAACAAGCCTGTTACCAGTATGAAAAAGGAATCTTCTGGGAAACGTGAACCCCTTACCACAACCGAATTGCAACAAAGGCGTGATGATGAGGCTTGCTTTTACTGTGGCAAAAAGGGACACTGGATCACCCAATGTCCTCTGAAACCTCCCAAACCCTCTGTACTGATTGAACAGTCTACGTCACAAGCACAGAACTCTCCTAAAAGGGGAAGTAGCTTTATTCCCCAGGACAGTGAACCCATGGAGTATATACCACCCCTGGTGATTCCTAATGCTTCTCAAACTCCAGTGGATATCCAGCTGAAGCCTGAAGCCTGATGACTGTTCTGTGATGGAATGCAGCTTCTGTGATTCTACAGTCTGTGGCAGTGTGGGTTGCTCCCATATGGATGAACTTCCTATTGCTTTCTGTTCAGCCATGATTGCAACTCCTATCACTCTTACCTCAGCAAAGTGTGATACACCAGAGACTACCATAGCCCCTAATATCTCATCTGAACTGATAGCAAAGATACATGACCCTATTCCATCTCTGAGGAGGAAGGGACCTTCCATCAGTGCTTCCCATACCAAGTCTGCTTCTCCTGTTTTGAACCAGTGCAGTTCTGGTACTACCCCCCTTCCCCCAGTAGTGCCCTGGGTACAGGGCAGCTATGTGACCCCTGGTACATGGAAAGAGAAAGCACTGAATCATACCTTCTCATCAACTTCTTCAGCATCCAGTCCTAATTTGACCTATGATTGCACCACAGATAACCTTTCCTTTGATTGTGTTATTACCTCTAATGGCAATATAATCAGAAATGAAGACCTAGAGATCTGTGAACAAGCTTTACCGAAAAAGAAAAAGAAGAAATCACGTTAAGTACACCCTTCTGCTCAGTTTATTAAAGGTGTACAGATTTTGTTCAGACTGTTCGCATTCAGTGACCGCTCCTTGCGGAGGGGGTACTGTCAGGAACCACTTTTTCGCTGCCTGAACCATGGCTTTTTTTTTAATACCTGTGGTGTTTAAATCTGCTACCACTAGTGGCTGCCCTCCGCCCTCTGGAGCACTCAGAACTCAGGTGTGCCTTGTTACCTGGGTTGAGCCCTAGCCAATACATCCAGCTGGGCCTTGTTACCTGTGATTACCCTGCCTTTATGAACCTGCCCTGCCCTTCAGTCAAATGGGTGTTTTTGATGGATATATCCAGCCCTGTATGTCCAAAATAAATCAGTCTTCGTTTGGTTTTACCCTACACCGAGTCTCGGCTAGTGCCTGGGGAACCGGGGGAAGTGTGTTGTCCCAGGCTAAGGGAGCACAAGACAGCGGAGGTAGACGGTCGGACTAGCCAGCTCCGTGACATTGGTGGCAAGCAGTGGGATTGCTTCTTATTCTGAGGGACACTCACTTTCTACCGGGATTAACCAACAGGACGGCAGAGTTCGGTCGCCTTGACGAGGACATGGATGTGGTATCAGAATTCCAGGGCCTGCTGTGGGTCATCCTCTCTTGCTACACCACTACTCTGCCTACAGAACAATACCAGAATCTGAGGCAACTGGTTCGACAGTCACTATGGCAGAGGGCTGTTATATGCCGGGGTCAGTGTCTTCCAAGCTCCGAACAATAGATTAGAGACCAGCGGGAACTACGCATGTCATTCCTGGGACAGCAACCCCAGGAGCAATGGGTATCCAAATCGGACAAGCTGGTCCAACAGGAGGTAGAGCTGGAAAATTACTATAGGGCTCTGCAGTGGTGTACAGAGCAAGCATATTGGGGAACTGTGAAAGAATGTTCTCCAGAGGGCTATGACTTTGGTGGCCCAGGATTATTATGGGATAGTCCTCAGGAGGATCCGGACTTCGGAAGTACAGCGGAGTGGCGGATTCAGAAGATGCCGTAACCCCAGCTGAAGCGCTGGCAACAGGGCAGAGCATCGCTGGCCTCTGCCCAGCACATACCAAAGCTGCAGGAATTCAGGGAGATACAGTGGCCGACCCGCCTCAGCAGCAGAAGCAGGGAGGTGGAACAGCCGGTCCATCTCCCCAGTGGCAGAACCTAATTCCGGGACAGGAGGAACCTGACCTCCCTCCTCAACGGCAGCAGGAGCACCAGGGAGGGGATGCAGGAGACATCACTCCCCAGCGGTACCCGGAAGATGGCGCAGCCGGCCCATCTCCCCAGCAGCAGGAGCAACAATTTTGGGAGGGCATTGATGGGCCAAATGAACTGACTGACTATGGAGTCAACCCGTTTGGGGTTTCCTCCTGTGTCAGTCCAATTTGGAGGGGGGAGAATTGTGACGGAACCCTCAATCACTGGGACCACTGGAGAGGCCTAACTGCTAGCCTCCTCCCTATTGACTATGGGCCCTGGGTTTGTAAAGACTTTTGTGGCTACCCCCAGCAGTACCATCTCATCACTGGCTGAGGGGATTATCTCCAGCATACAGCCAGGATCTGCAACCAGGGAGTGATTGCCATTGTTTCAGTTTAATGTTGTATAAATCAGCCCCCCCCATTGTATTGTTAATCTAGTTACTGCCCCTGTTGTCTCTGGGAGGCAGATTAAGGGGGGGCAGTTTGTGTCTCAATATCTTATTTTATGTAAATGTGTGTTTTGATTGATTTATTTTGGACACACAGGGCTGGATATATCCGTCTTCGTTTGGTTTTACCCTACACTGAGTCTCGGCTAGTGACTGGGGAACAGGGGAAAGTGTGTTGTCCCAGGCTAAGGGAGCACAAGACAGCGGAGGTAGTCGGTCGGACTAGCCAGCTCCGTGACAAATGCTATGTCCATGTTTAATGCTATATCCATGTTTAATGCTATGTCATTGTGTAATGCAATGTCCATGTTTAATGTTAACTCTATGTGTAATGCTATGTCCATGTGTATCATTATCTCCATGTGTAATGCTATGTCCATGTTTAATGCTATGTCCATGTTTAATGCTATGTCTGTGAGTAGGTCTACATCCATGTGTAATGCTGTCTCCATGTGTAATGCTATCTCCATGTGTAATGCGATGTCTATTTTTAATGCGATGTCCATTTATATTGACAGTCTATAAAAGGGAAAGAGCTTGCGGTGGAGGCATAATCATCCCCAGAAGCTTTGTGCTTCCGTGTTGTCAATTACGTTTTGCCTTTTCTTTTCTACAGGTATAAATACACAGTTAACCTCTTAGTGTCCAGAGGGAAGGACAATCTTTCAAGCCATGGTTCCCCAGAGGTTTCCACCCTTAGGGTGGTTTTTCCTCTCCTGCGTGCTGAAAGGTGACTCTTCGCGAGTCTCGAGGTAGCTGTCACCATGATCATTGCTTTCAGGCCTAATTAATTGGACTATTAATTTTGTAATTAATAATAAACAAATTAAATGACCATCAGTTTCTGTTGTGTTTTTTATACTATTGACTAAAAGTAGCTGTAACCATATGTAATAACAAAAATGAATGGAGTTTATCCAGACCAATGGTTCGGGCCCAACCAGTGTGTATGCTAAAGAGCTGCAGGGCTGGCTTCCTCAGGGCCCTTTGCCAGGTATTTCATGCTTTATTAAAAAACGCCAATGCACAGGTATACAAAAAGGACAATGTATGAATTTAAAAGGTTACAAATTTGCATCCGTGCGTCTCATGTTTAGACGTCACTTACATCTTCACACACATCATAGTTAAACATTTAGAATGAGTAATGTTATACAAAATACTAAAACCCCATATTTTTCATATATATCTAAACCAGGCATGTCCAAAGTCCGGCCCGAGGGCCAATTGCGGCCCGCGTTCCGGACTGATAAGGCCCCACTGATAAGTTGCCCGAATATAGATCAGTTTTTTTTATATTAAAGGCAGAGTGATTTAACACCTGTTTAGATTTGTCATCCAAGTCACAAAATGAAAAGTATTCCGTTTTCAATAAACTTTGCATAAAATAGTTAATTTGCATTTAATTTTAATGGTTCAAAGAATGTCAGGCGAAATGGTCGGCCCTCGCACATGTTCACTTCATCAAATCTGGCACTCTTCGAAAAAAGTTCGGACATGCCTGATCTAAACCCTCACTAAATCAGTTAAATTGACAGAACATACCCCCAACAACAATTCAGGTGTCCAGATTGTATATGCATTTCGAGCATTTTAATTGGGCTTATAAGGTGTATATTGCTGTTTTGGAACTGTTTTTTTTTACATTTAGTATGTTGGGTAACTGGAAATTTTAAACAAAGAAGCCATGAACACCACCCAATCTAGGATATGTCACTAGTGGTTTCAGGACACAGTCCAAGCAGACATTTGGCCCCCAATCACTGCCGAAATTAGCTATAGAAATACTTTGTGTTTTTTAGAATTTTTTTGGCACAGGTTATGAGTTATGGCAGAGAAATCCAGTATGTGTTTTTTTAGATTATGGAAATACCCTACATGCATAGGTTTTTTTACATTATTTTTTTTAACTTGCCTGGAACAAACTTTTTGATAGCTGCGTAGAGTTTTTATGTAGGTCATGTGCCATCAAAATACCCTACATTTTCATCTTGTTTTATTAAGTTGCAGCAATCCTACATTTTTTTTTTTTTTTTTTTTTTATCTCAATTCAAATCTCCATTTATTCAAGGTATGCGTAAAGACAAGTTATAGTGTGTACATTAGAGGAATGAGAGACACCTCCCGCGTAAAACAACGGTCCGCTAAAACAAATCGGTAAGCATACCAGGGTCCGAAAGACTCTAGAATGAACAGTGAACAAGACCAGATACGGAGAGGAGATCAACATACTGTGATCGTGTCAGAAAATACAGTATTACAAAAATACAGCAGTATTAATAAAAAATAAACATAACTAAAACAGAATCAAAACACTCCAGGATGTCATTGCAATCCTACTGTTAAAGCAAAAGCAGAACGATATATATATATATTATTGAAAACATTTCCAATTCCCTATTTTTGTATGATATAGGGACCTGGTAGAGAGGGACAGGAAGGGCAGTGGTACCTAAGGAGTCTGTCCTAATACCTTTTTTATAGCAGACTTTTTGTGCGTTTGGTGGGGGGATTGTACAAAGAAAATGCCATTTTTGTCTTTGGATCAGAGGATGTTTCTCAAAATCTTTAACTGGAACTGTAGAAAAGTGTAATTCTTTCCAGTTCCAAATTTATCTTAAAGTACCTATGTATTAAACACGGAAACTTGGGTCAGGTAGATCACAACTTTTGTATACCATGTTGTGGTTTTGCCTAACACTAGGTAGGGCTGTTGACTTTGATCAGAAAGGTATACCCCACCACGTTTTATTGTTATTGATAATGCACTGTGGTTTTGGGAACTGTGCATCACCCTTACCTCTGACATGTACCAGCACCAAACTTTCATTGTGTATGGGGGAGAGAACATACTCTACATGTCTTCACAGAGCACTTTTGTTTTGGGTACACCAATTGGTGGATGGAAGCTTTTTAGGCTGGGGTGTCATATATATATAAAAAAAATTAAAAATTAACTCCAGGCTGTTATCGGAATTATCTACCTGGATACCAAAGGTACATACATTTCTAGTTTCCTATTTTTCCTTCTTGCTACGTAACCCTGCACCCACTGATCTTTATACTTTTTTAACCTGGTCCATGCTATAAGCACATAAGCTTTCTAGACCTCAGAGGTCTTTTCGTCACCATTTCTTCTGTAGGAGAGACCTCTGATGTCCAAACATACACCTTTCAATAGAAATCATACAACGTATGCAGTTAAGTGTCCATTTTGCTTGTGGAGCTCAGTAAGAACAATACCAAGACTTTGCTACACTTTTAATTTTATTTCAAATATTTTAAATACACGATGGATACTTAACATAGACACAACTGTACAATGGAACTGACAACATGTTGATATTGTTTTAAAGATACAACACCTGGCTTCTTCAAAATATACATAAATAAAAATTCATTAATTCAATCTGAATCCCGTTATGAGCGATGTATTCCTGGTTTTCATCACATTGGTTACAGATCTTCAATTTTATCTGGCAAGTGGGTCCAATACAAAAGCCCGACAAATGGATATATTATTATATTGTGGAGCCTTGAACAAGTTTTCTAGTGTGAACTCTTAATTCAACTCTTTCTTATTCATTTATTGAATATCAATGCACTTATTTCACTTTTTTCAATTGTTTTTTCTCTCTCTAATTAATGATATAATTCATTATGTTTAAACAGTTTGGTGGTTTCATGGGAACGTGAAAGTGGCCATACCAAGTCAGGACTCTAGGAATGATTCTTAGAATCATGTTGATGCATTGTCATCTTTAAAGAGTTTCTTCTGAATCAATGTCATCGGGAAGGTTCATACAGGTTATCAGAGAAATATAGAGAAGAGCATCTCTGGATAGCTTCACCTTACTGATGGGAATCTCCGAGCGTGGTTTCTCCTTCTCTGTAACATAAGTTACATGCACTGGGCCTTTGAAGTCAGTTGTGGAGATGTTGCCATGTGTGTTCCGATTCATGTTGACACTTGAGACTCCTGTTTCTTCTGCGTACTCTTTGTAAGAGGAGTCACAGCCACCCCAACGCCTGTGCGAAGGACAAAGAACCATTTAGACAAGTGATATTCACAGAAAATGTTCCATCTGAAGGAGAGACCCGTGACTTTCTGAAAACCTTTGTAACTTTACATCGTTTTGTATCTTGGTCCAATAAAGTATCAACTTTGACGTAATATCCTACTATCACCTTTTCAACTGTTGAGCTGAGTAAAAACACATTAAGAACAATGTCGATGGTCGCTTGACAGCCTTATCACACCAACATCAGCACTCACTAAATAAGACTGCAAAGTAAAATCTAGATCTAGGCTTTCCTGTGTATTTGACATCACAGCAGGCACAGACCTCCCTAATACCCCTTTGGCCAACCTGTGTGACCTCTGGAGACGTTATTATGTGAAGTCATGTCCTGGTACTCCAAGATTATGCTCAGTACAAGGATGAGGAGGTAGGTTATGTGTCCCTCCCAACAGGGCTGGCCTAAGGGGTGTGCGACCTGTGCGGCCGCACTGGGCGCCATGGCAACAGGGGCGCCTGCCCGGGACTTAAATTAAAACATCAGGGTTTTTTTTGTTTTGTTTTAACTTTATTTAACATCCTCCATGTTAAATAAAGTTTTTTGTTTTTTTTACTTTATTTTACATGGAGGATGTTAAATAAAGTTAAAACAACAAAAAAAACCAATGGTTTAATTTAAGTCCCAGGCAGGGGCGCAGAGCAGTCGCTCGTGAAGTTTTCAGCAACCGCTCGGCGCCCCTCACTCTCCGTGGCGGTGCCGGCGTTTCATGCTGAGCACCGAAATATGATGTCATATTCCGGCGCTCAGCTGTGAAGCGTGCACCGCGGCAGAGCGGGAAGACGGACGCCTCCCGCTCTCACCGCAGGACTCAACAAGGTAAGTAAGGATAATGAGAAGTAGGGAGAGGGGTGGGGGCGAAGGCAGTAAGATGGAGCAGAGGGGGGGAAGGCAGTGAGAAGGGGCAGAGGTGGTAGATAGTGAGAAGGGTCAGAGGGGGGAAGGCAGTGAGAAGGGGCAGATGTGATAGTGATAAAGGGGGAGAGGGGATAGATAGTGAGAAAGGGGAGTTTTGTGACAAGATTTTTTATCCTTTCTTTTTTTGGGATGGGGGGCGCCAGAGGAGTAGTCCGCACAGGGCGCCAGAACACCTAAGGCTTGCTTTGCCTCCCAAATATGTATAAGACCAGGGCAAAACTAAAGACATAGCTACATTTAAGCATAAATACCGCTTGAGGGCATACATATAATTACAAGTAAATTACAAGTATATAATCCCCCATCCTTAAAATCACCCTTATCTGTCTGGGTCTTCTGCAGAATCTTTATCAATGCCACATGACGTACCTTTTTTATGATTGCCAGCAATAAGATAACGGCAAATACCAGCATTATACTTCCTGCAATAGACACCATGATGATCTCATAGGTCCTGTTTGTATAATCTGCTATAGAAAGGGCATAAAAATGTAGTCATTTTCCTCTTCCCGTACTGCCACTCAAGAGTAATAACATGACCTTTTACAAAGAAAGAGAATATCGAAGTCCCTGCACGCCTGAGTTAAAAATCACACAGCAGACCTGCAAGGCTGGACTCATTTTGTTCTTTTATTTTTTTCGTTATGGGGTTTTGTTCTTTCGCCGGCTATTAGTTAGTGGTGGGTTCGGGTGGGTTATAGTTAGGTTGGGAGGGTAGGGAAGGGTTTTGGGTCCGTCATTAGTTAGGTAGGGGTTTAGGGTGGGTTATAGTTAGGTTGGGTGGTTGGGGTTCGGTTTGGGGAGGGTGTGCATCACAAGGGCAGTGGGACTGCGACGAGCTTCCAGTGTCTAGGATCTCATTTTGGTTGACTGTTCCTGCTCTGCTTTCCTGACATTTCTGGCACTTAGTTAGATTTGGGGGAAGGTTGGGCTCTAGTTAGGTGGGGTGGTAGGGTACGGGTTTTTTCTTTATTCCTTTTGGGGGTTGTGTTTATTTCCTTTTATCTGCGGTCGCCGTGTTGAGACCACTGCTTCTGTGGTATACTGTGCTGTGTACATACCTGTTCTGCTACTTTATGTTATCAAAGGATCTGTGGCCAGGTTTTACTTTCTGTGTCTGCCCCCATACTCTTCTTTTCTTCTCTTTTCTCTCTTCCTTGTGCTGCCCTATTCTCTTTTACTCTGGGGGGTGAGTTCCTCACGGCCCCTTGTCTACACATGGAAAAATATATGGATCCTCCATCTAAGTCATCCACCAGGCAAAGCAAGGCAAGAGATAAGTCTACAGCGACCTTCAAGCAGGTGCCTCCTCCTGGGTCCGGCTCTACTGTAGCGGAGGGGCCCTCCGTGTCTATTGCCTCCTCCAAAGATCCACTGACAGCTCAAGATCTGGTTGGTGTTATATCTCCACTCCTGGATTCAAAGCTTGAGAAACTGTCTGACTCCATCAATGGCGTTCTTGCTGAGTTGGTCTCTCAGGGACAGAGGATCACTTCTCTGGAATCCAGGGTCTCTGATATAGAGGACGGGACCGCTTCCATGTCTGCCTCTCTCCGCTCCCAAGATCGTCTGATCACGTCCTTACAAGACCGTATTGACGATCTTGAAAACCGTAGTAGACGTAACAACATACGTTTGGTTGGCCTGCCTGAGGAGGTTAAGGGCACAGCGCTACATGATCTTGTAACGACTTGGCTTCCCAAGTCTTTAGACCTAGTGCTTCCTCAGGGAGAATTGGTCATCGAGAGAGTACATCGTATTGGTCAACTCCCTGCTGCTGCTTCGTCTCGTCCTAGGGCGGTGATTTTTAGGGTCCTCAACTATACTGACAAGGTCAAGCTCCTGGACGCTTATAGAAAGGTCACAGCTCTTTTTTATCACAAGCACAAGCTGTTACTTTTCCAAGATTTTTCTGCTGCAGTAGCGGTCAAACGACGTCAGTTCTCCGAAATTTGTACTGAACTCTTTAACAAGCGAGTGAAGTTCGCTCTTCTCTATCCGGCTAAGCTCAGGATTACCCATGGGGGGCAAGTCTATTTCTTTGACACCCCTGCGGCGGCCAAGGAATTTCTACGTGCTGATTCCAGGTCTCCTCCAGCTCCAGATGACAGTTCGGTGGTGCCTGAGGCCTCTCCCCCTCCTTCTCGCTCTCGCCCTGCTTCTTTGCCTGGTTCCTCTCCACCTGTCTCCCCTAGGGCTTGAGAATTCAGTCGGGCGTTGGTGCCTGGCTTTGTATCCTACGAGTCATCGTTTTCTACCATGCACTGTTTTGTTTGCTTTTAGTTATTGTTATTGTTTTTGGTTAATTTATTGTGTTTCTAGGCACAAAATTACATGTGCCGAGTTCTGGTTTATACAAAAACGAAAAAATTGGGAGAAGCATAGCTCTTTTCAAATGGTGATGTACGATTCCATTTTATGTTCTGTCTGTACGGTGTCTGGGAGGGCTGGCTGGGACCCCCCTGGACCGACCTGTTCCGGCTTATTTTTTGTTCGGTCTCTTCCTCCGCGGGGCATCGGGTGAAAACCTGGCTCCGTTGCCATGTTAGTCATGATGCAAGCCGATACTAGGTGTGATGCGCCGTCCTCCTTGCGTATTGTGTCGTGGAATGTAGAAGGTTTGAACACCCCTGTTAAGCGTAAAAAAGTTCTCACCCATCTCAAGCGTATGCGTCCGGATGTTATTTACCTCCAAGAAACCCACTGGTGTGACCCTGTCAGAAATACGCTAAAGGCGCCATGGTTGCGCGCTTGTTATTCCGCTATGTACACCAAGAAATCTAGGGGTGCCACTATCCTCCTCTCCAGTAAGTTGCCTTTCGTTGTCGAATCAGAGATTGCTGACCCGGAAGGGCGATACATTATTCTTAGGGTCAAATTGTTTAATGAATCCTTTACCTTTGTCAATTTATACGCCCCAAATTCTGACCAGTCCGCTTTTCTGGCCAAAGTTTACTCGCTGTTACTGGGGATTGTGGCTCCTAATGTGATTTTGGGGGGTGATTTTAACTTAGTGGCTAATGTCGCTTTGGATGTCTCTGGCCCTTCCTCCCGCCCTCTCGGGCTCTCCTCCCTACCCTTGCTGGATCACCTCCGTTTGCGGGATGCCTGGAGGTTTCTTAATCCAACAGACAAACAATACACGTTCTACTCCCATCCCCATAATTCGTTTTCCCGGCTGGACTACCTGTTCCTGCCTGAATTATTGCTGCATAGGTTGGAGGCTTCCCACGTGGGCCAGATAGTAATCTCTGATCATGCCCCCATCTGGATAGAGATCTCTCTAACCTCCCCATATCGGGTGTCCCGTAATTGGCGGTTTCCTAGCTACCTTTATACTTCAGACGCGTTTAAGCAATTCCTGATTGCCAAATGGAATGACTATGCTGATGATAACCATGTCCATCTTGATGACCCGGATCTATTCTGGGCTGCCTCTAAACCTGTTCTCAGGGGCCATATTATTGCTTATGTGGTGGGGCGCAGGAGAGAGGCCGAAGCTAAGCTTGTCCGCCTTACGGACGATCTCTCTGCGGCGTATGCTGCTCACAAAACCCATCCTAGTCCTGATACCCTGAAAACGTATAAGGAAATCAAATCTCTCTACGATGCCTGGGTTACTGAGAAGGCACAGCTTTCCCATAATTACACTCGCAACGCCTTTTTTCGCTGGGGTAACAGGCCCGGTAAGCTCTTGGGCAACCTTATCCGCCACTCTAAATTTAAATATCATAGTGTCACTCAGCTCCGTGATGGTTCTCAATCGGTCGTGACTGAACCAGACAAAATTACGCAACTTTTTGCTGACTATTTTGAGGATTTTTATTCCCCGGAGTCCAATGATTCTGATATGATGCTTCACCTGTTTCGCCAGGCTGGTATTCCTAAATTGACGCCTGGAGACCGAGAACGTTTGGTTACGCCTTTCACCCCCTCTGAAATTGCGGCTGCCATAAAGTCCCTCCCTAACGGCAAATCCCCGGGACCAGATGGCCTGGGTGCCGAATATTATAAATTGCTTTTTACTTACTTACCGACACATCTTACTGATGTTTTTAATGGATTTCTACAGGGAAAGATACCCCCGAAGGAGTTTACGGCTTCCCGCATTATAGTTATTCCGAAACCCAACAGGGACCCTGCTTTGTTGTCCTCTTATCGCCCCATCTCCCTGCTGAACCAGGATCTTAAAATTTATGCTAAAATCATGGCTTCTCGACTCCAATCGGTGTTAATGAAACTAACCTCCCCCTCTCAAACGGGTTTTGTTAAGGGCCGCCACTCTACGCGGAATATTAGAGGTCTTATTTCCGCAATTTTTACTGCTAAACTTACAAATAGTAAAGCCTCCATTGTGATTAGTTGTGACGCTGATAAGGCTTTTGACAGAATTTCCTGGCCTTATCTTGTTAGTTTCTTTAAATTCCATCATTTTGGTTTGCCCTTTATACAGATGTTTCGTGCACTGTATCATTTGCCTATGGCCCAAGTCACAGTGAATAATGTGAATTCCCGCTGGTTCTCTCTAGGTAGGGGTACTCGTCAGGGCTGTCCTCTGTCCCCACTTCTGTTCAATCTAGCACTTGAGCCCCTCGTACGAATTGTTGAGCGTTCCGTTGAGCTTGAGGGTATCCGAGTCGGTGAGGTTGAGCTTAAGATCGCTGCCTTTGCTGACGATCTTCTGTTATACCTTTCCAACCCCAAAGCGGCCATCCCGTTCTTTCTTAATCTGTTTGACTGTTTTCATAAAGCCTCCGGATTTCTCATTAATAAGCTCAAAACAGAGGCGCTGCCTATTTTTCCTCAGGCTAAACGTGGCTGGGGAGAGACGTTCCCCTTCAATTGGACCCAACTTCCCTCTTTAAAATATCTGGGTCTCACTATTCCTACTAATTTGGCGCACCTTTATAAACTCAACTTTTCTCCTTTGCTACGTCAAATGGAGGATTCTTTCAAAACGTGGTCCAAATTTAACCTCTCCTTCTTGGGACGCTGTCACTTGTACAAAATGGCCTTTTTCCCCAAACTTTTATATCCACTCCATATGTTACCTCTTACTTTAAGGAAGAAAGATATCCAACATCATAATGCACTGCTGCGTAAATTCCTGTGGTGCAATAAAAAAGCTCGAATTTCCCTGTTTAAACTCCAACAGCCTGCTCGCAATGGGGGGGTGAATTTACCTAATCTGTTAGATTATAATTTGGCTTCTAATTATCGTTTTGCGGCTGATTGGTTGCGTGAAGGTTCTAAATTTACCAACGTGTCCCTGGAACAAGGCTTGTCTCCTACCATTTCTTTGGCCTCTCTCCTGCACCTGTCTACAGTTGACCTGCCCGCGGAGGTCATATCCAACCCGTTGCTGTATCACACTGTTAAGGCTTGGGGGCGTGTTAGGCGGCGCTTGGGCCTGGAGGTCCACTATTCTAAGTTCCTGCCTTTGATTCGTAACCCGCAATTTCAGCATGGGAGGGAGGATATTGTCTTTCGACGCCTGGCCCGGGTGGGGGGTCGCACCATTGCCGATTTTCTGGATCCACGTGGGGATAAACTGTTGTCCTTTTTGCAGCTCCAATCTAAATTCCCTACTGTCCGTGTTCACCCTATTCACTACTTTCAACTTCGTCATTATATTACTTCCCTGCTCCCTCATCTCTCGGGGGCTAATTCTAGCAGTCCCTTGGACCAGGTAACGGTGCTGTCCCCTGCCATACTGCTCAAGACGTCTACTATCTATAGTCTGCTCCGGCCTGTCCTCGATTGGGAGTCTCATGGCGCAGGTCTTCCCTCCTGGAGGGCTGACTTTCCAAACCTTCCTCCAAGCCAGATTCTCCGGGCTTATGTGTACAATTCTAGGGTCCTGGTTTCTAGGGATTATAGTGAAATGTTCCTTAAGATTGTGCATAGGGCGTATGTCACCCCTAAACTTCGGTTTCTAACGGGTTTGGCGGATCACTCCCGCTGTCTAAAATGTCAATTGCCTGAGGCCGATCTCCTGCATGGCTTGTGGTCTTGCAGTTCTATTACCCTATTTTGGGATGCCCTACAAACATATATCAACGACACTCTGGGCATTCGCTTTACCATCTCTGCTGAATGGGCTATTTTTGGTATATTCCTTGACCACGCTCCCCCACCTGTAGCGAGGGCTAAATTTCTCTTGCTTATACTTTCTGCAGTGGCAAAACGGGCAATACTGTCCCAATGGATTGCTCCTCAACCTCCATTGCTGCCCCTGGTTCTGTCGCGACTGCAATTTTTGTTCCATATGGACTGGCTTGAGGCTGTCCTTCATAAGGAGAGCAAAGTTAAATATCTTTTTGGTCGCTGGTCCCCATACATCGCAACGTTAGATAACGCCACCAGGTTGTCCCTCTTCCACACGTTCAATACCACGGAGTGGTATTGTCTTCAGGTTCTCAAAGGTATTCGCCCCATACCGGGGTTTTGATCTAGTTAAGGGTTACGACATATTTGTGTTATGGCTAGGTGTTCTGTGATTGAGGAAGGGTTTTTCTTTTTTCTACCCTGCACTGTATGTGTTTTGGAATTGTGCATTACTTGTACCTGTATGCATTGACTCTGTCACCTTGTCTCTGTGTACCATTGTTTTGTTATATTGTATGCTTTGTCTTCTCCTTGTAATAAAGAAGTTATAAAAAAAAAAAAAGAATCACACAGCAGGCCAAGCATAGTCAGAAACCATTAAAGTCCATTATTTTACACATTTATAGAAAGTGTTATTGTATGTGAATTAGCGCTCCTTTTAACTTTTCTCAGAACAGCTGAGCTCACGAACATTATGGAAACATACCCCTGCTTGAGTACGGGTGACTTAATTCAGAAGTGTTGTATTTGAGTGCCAAGCTAGTTCCCAAGTATATGTATAACTTAATATTAAAATTAATCAATCCTTGGTTAAGCCTCTACTACTTCATCTGGAAGGCTGTGCCATGCATCAACCACCCTCTCAGTAAAACTTTTGTTGTGTCATGTTTTGTAACAGCTTTCTAGAATGTTGCCCAAATTGTGGTTCTCTCTCTCTCTTAAGCATTTCATATTTCAGCCCACAAAGAAAAAACTCCTTTTTCAGAGTTTGTGTCTGCAACCATCTCGCTTCCAGAGTTATCCAGAGCCATTCTGTAAAACAGCAACTAAAACATAATATAAAACATAGTAGAAAAGGTATATATATATATATATATATATATATATATATGCCATAGTACATCACTGTGGAATATGATGGTGCCATATAAGATAATTATAATAAATATTATTATTATTAAAAATGAAATTCAATAATTGTGTATTATCGATATATAATTACTTTCTTAAGATATTTATAAGACAAAATATTGTGCAAGGATAGTTTAGGGAGGATAGTTTAGCAAGGATGTAAGAAGGATAGTTTAGTCACCTTTACACTATTTTTTTTGCCGTAACCAAACAAAATAAGTGACATTATTTTATTAAACGATATTTCCTTAAAATATATAAAAAATAGCATTTTTATTTGTATTGCTAATTGAATTAGAGGCAAATGTGTGTTTGTTAAAAAAAATAAAAATAAGATAAGACGAGCGTTCTAGAATATCAACCTCAAAGCAATACCCATACCATGGGAATGGGTGGTGGATTAGAGAATATCCTAAAATAAAAACGTTACTCTAATAAGAAAGCTATGACCCCTATACTTTTTTTCCCCATGTATACGACTAAAATGGCAGGTCCTGAACAACATATGTGATTAGTAAATCTTGTATGTAATGAACGTAAATCACAGTTTATTAATGTGTTTGGGAGTGCACATTTTGCAGCATACATAAATGTTTAGGTTTAAAGATAAATGGCCCTTCTACTATGAATATTCAGTGTATCAGCATTAGCAAATGAGGGGGGTCATATGAGTTGCCTAAAAGCTCTCCCTGTTTCTCTTACCTGTAAACAGTTGGATGGGGGGTTATAAAATCAACCAAATTATGAACCCCAAATATACCACCCAGTGCTGGAATGGGGAGTTAAAGTTTATAAAGATAGCCTCTGGGAGACATGGATCCCATTGCATTCCTTCCCTACACTCTAAAAAAATCACCTAAGCACTTAAAGGAAAAAAGTAGTCTGACTCAAAATTTTAAAACTATATACACCAGTCAGCCATACCATTATGACCACCTGCCTAATATTGTGTAGGTCCCTCTTTTGTTACCAAAACAACCTTGACCCGTCAAGGCATGGGTTCCACTAGACCTCTGAAGGTGTGCTGTGGTATCTGGCATCAAGATGTTAGCAGCACATCCTTTAAGTCCTGTCTCCTAGTAAGCAACGCACATGCACTGTGTGTTCTGTGTTCTGACACCTATCAGAACCAGCATTAACTTTTTCATCCATTTGAGCTACAGTAGCTCATCTGTTGGATTTCACCACATGGGCCAGCCTTCACGCCCACATGCATCAATGAGCCTTGGCTGCTCATGACCCTGCTGCCTGTTGACCACTTTCCTTCCATGGACCACTTTTGATAGGTACTGACCACTGCAGACCGGGAACACCCTGCAAGAAATGCAGTTTTGGGGATGCTCTGACTAGCCATCACAATTTTGCCCTTGTCAAAGTCGCTCAGATCCCTACGCTTGCCCATTTTTCCTGCTTCTATCACATCAACTTTGAGAACGAAATGTTCACTTCCTACCTACTATATCCCACCCACTGAGTTCACTTCCTACCTACTATATCCCACCCACTGACAGGTGCCATGATAACAAGATTATCAGTGTGATTCACTTCACCTGTCAGTGGTCATAATGTTATGGCTGATCGGTGTATACGCCCTTGTACCAGATGCCCTAAGAGATTGGAGAATGCATTGCATACACAAAGTGAAAGATTTCTTTCTGAAAAGATCGGAAGCATGCTTCTAGAAATGTTTTTTTTCTGATTTGTTTGGGTTTTGGGTTATTATAAGTTATAATATAATTATATTCCTATAGTGACACTTGAATCTCTTAATATCTTTATTAGTGATATTGCAGATGGTCTTGATGAAAAGGTATGTCTATTTGCTGACGACACAAACATTTGCAACAGGGTTGATGTTCCCGGAGGAAAAAGCCAAATGGCAAATGATTTAGGTAAACTGGAAAAATGGTCAGATCTGTGGCAACTCGCATTCAATATGGATACTTGTGCGAGGACTCAATTCAACAAAATAACAGATTCTCTGCAGGAGACCTCGATTCTCTGTCAGCCGTGGGGGTCTGCACGATGTGCACAGACAGCCTCTGTTACTGCCATTCACTTACGCTGAGGCTTCTGTGAAGCTGCAGTGAAAGTGCCTGTCAGCAACGGAGGTTCACAAAACACCAGGGAGTCGGTAGAGAGGCAGAGCGGTGTATGGGAGGGGAGAGGAGTCAGAGGGGTGTATGGAAGTGGAGGGGAGATGCGGAAGTTGTCTGTGCGTATCGCACGGACACCCACCGTCCGACAGTGAGGGGAATCCAGGTCCCCTGCAGCGTTGCGGGGATCTGGATTCTAGTGTTATAATCCGATCTCTATTTGAGGTCGGATTATATAAGGAGAGGAGTTTTTCAGAGCATTTGCTCTGACTAAAACCTCTTTTTATAATCGATAAAAATCGACGATTTTCATTATCGATTATTATCGATTTTATCGATTAGTTGTTTCAGCCCTACTGTTAACATAGCACAACACAAAGAGTGCAAATGGAAAATGCAGAACAGGAAAAAATGGAGCAGTGGTTCATATAGTAAGAAGCACAAAGCACTTCTGAAAATGAACATGCATGTCGCTGTCTTTGAAAGACCATTGGTTACATATCTGTCATCTCTTCTCCAAAACGAGAGTAGCAGATGGTCCACATGTACAGAGGATGCATGCCCAGGAACATTTTCTCCCTCTGATTGCATGGTTTTATGCTGCCTCTGTTGCCAATGGTATCATGCAGCATGCCTTTTACAAAGCACCTTAAAACTGCCAACATAATACAAGTGTCACCAGTGTTCAAAATGACAAAGATCTATATGATATGTCAGATGGTTTTATTGCAGAAAAAACTGTTTGATTTTTCTCCCATTATATCCTATGGGCATTCAGTCAATTCTGTAATTCACCTGCCATTCCCTAGAAAACCGCTATAATCCCACATAATCTGAGTTTTAGAACCTATAACTGTACTAGGGGAGTATACATGACAAAAATCTATCTATTTCTCTGAAAAACAGGTTTGTTTTTTCTCCCATTATATCCTATGGGCATTCCCTCAACACTGTCATTCAACTGTCATAATTCACAGCCATAATTCCACCTAATCTGACACTTAGATCATGTGTCTGTAACAGGGGAGTATGTGTTCCAAAGATCTACATCATATGTCTGATGGTTTTCTCTGCAAAACAAGTTACATTTTTCTCCCATTCTATCCTACGGGCATTCACTCAATACTGTCATTCACCTGTCATTCCATAGAAAACAGCTACAATCCCTCAAAATCTGAGTTTGGGATCCTGTGTGTGTACTAGGGGAGCATGTGTGCCAAAGATCTATAGGATATGTCAGATGGTTTGCTCTAAAAAACAAGTTTAATTTGTCTCCCATTAGATCCTATGGGCATTCACTCAAAACTGTCATTAACCTGTCATTCCATAGACAACAGCTATAATGCCACATAGTATGAGTTCTAGATCCCGTGTGTGTACTAGGGGAGTATATGTGCCAACGTTCTATATGATATTTCAGAGGGTTTTCTCTAAAAAACAAGTTTAATTTTTCTCCCATTATATCCTATGGGCATTCACTCAAAACTGTCATTCACCTGTCATTCCATAGAGAACAGCTATAATGCCACATAGTATGAGTTCTAGATCCCGTGTGTGTACTAGGGGAGTATATGTGCCAACGTTCTATATGATATTTCAGAGGGTTTTCTCTAAAAAACAAGTTTAATTTTTCTCCCATTATATCCTATGGGCATTCACTCAAAACTGTCATTCACCTGTCATTCCATAGAAAACAGCTATAATGCCACATAATATGAGGTTTAGAACCTATAACTGTACTAGGGGAGTATACATGACAAAGATCTATAAGATATGTCAGAGGGTCTTCTCTAAAAACAAGTTTAATTTTTCTCCCATTATATCCTATGGGCATTCACTCAAAACTGTCATTCACCTGTCATTCCATAGAAAACAACTATAATCCCACATAATCTGAGTTTTAGATCCTGTGTCTGTGCTAGGGGAGAATGTGTGCCAAAGATCTAAATGATATGTTTTAAATTCAAAATCAATTATTCTTTTACCTTCCATTATAGTCTATGGGCATTCCTCCCCATTATAGTCTATGGGCATTCCTCCCCATTATAGTCTATGGGCATTCCTCCCCATTATAGTCTATGGGCATTCCATTTTGTCATTCGTTTTAGTATGTCCCTTATATTCTTGTCTTTGTGTGCCATCACCTGGCTGGTAGTCCGCACAGTCATGCAAAGTCCTGAAAGACTTTTGCGTGGCTGCTGCATGATACACATAACACACAATGCCAGTCAAAATTGGGAAGAAATTATGTTTTTATTTGCAATAATGTGTCTACGTGTGCAGGATATTGGGTGCACACAAATGAATGCCTTTTAATCTCTGCCTGTTTTTTCTTTTCAACAAATGAAGTGCAGTTTCACACCCTGTAATGGACCGGTACTGCTACTGCACAATCTGAGACATCCACAGGCTGTCAAGTGGTTTTAAAGGTAATGGCATTTATTTGTGTCCCACAAGTTTTGCTACCAGAATACAAGCCAATACCTAACAGACACAACTGCCAAAGTGTGTGAAACTTGCTCATTGCAAATAACCGGACTTGTAATTGCACTAATTGTGTTGTTTTTCTGCCTGGTTGCGCGTCTGAGCAAAAACCATCATGTCATCGACGTGTGTGACTGAGGAGGAACCTGAAGTCTCCAGAGATCTGCCGTTTCGGGTAACTGTGAATGGCGATTAGGGATGCACCGATATATTGGTGGCCAAAAATGTCATTATTGGCAAAATGCAGAGAAAAAAATGGCAGAAAATAATCGTCTGCAGGGGCGGACTTACCTGTGGGTGGCTCGGACACACTGTGCGAGCGCCATCTCTTGTTCCGGCCAGAGGAAGCAGGAACCCAGCAGAGTCACGTGAATGTACGTCCCCTCACATGACTGCTCAGTTCCCGCTTCCCCTGGGAGGGGCAAGAGAAGTTGTTCACACAGAGTGCGAGCAACGCAAAGGAAAGCAGTGGCCCCTGCATAAGTATACGAGCAAAACCGAGATCTGCACTTCAGGTAAGTGGGTGGGGGAGGGAATATGAACGCGTATGCGTGAATGACCGAATGAATGAGTGTGTGATACCATGGATGTGTAAGGGGGGGGGGGCATGGCACAGGGAGACTGTAAGTGATGTGCAGACTCCATACTGCTGGCAGCATCAATACAAAAGGGGGACAGCTAGCCAGGCTTAAGAATGTATTGGCTGCTTCTGCATGATAGGAGTGTGATTGCTATATAAAATATATATGATCATATATATGATTGATGTGCCCGGTGAGTGTGTCTACTACTCATGCTGTGATTGGCTATGATGGCTTGCCGCTTGAGGCTGTTTCTAGTGGGATCCCAGGTGGTTGCAATAATCGTCAATAAGATTTTATTTTTAATTTGTTATAGTGTTTATAGACACATTAGTGCAATTGAAAACATAATCATTTCTTCCTATTTTTGACTGCCATTGTGTGGGGATGTTATGTGTATCATGCAGGAGACACGCAAAACACTTCCCAGTACGCACTCACAGCACACATAGCACCTCTGCAGGACTGTGCGGACTACCAGCCAGGTAAGGGCACACAGAGACAAGAATATAAAACATCTTTATTATTACTTTTTATCTGCACTCGAGCTCCCTCTTTGTCCTTCTATAGAGAGGGAGGGGTGGGCTGGATCTTTCCTCAGGTTCCTAGAAACATGCAGTACCTGCTACTCAGTCAGTCGGTGTGTTTGTGTGTATAGGTATAGTTCTAGAGTCAGTGTATGTATAATATAGTGTACATTTAGTGTGTTTTGCAAATTTGTCGATCCCTGCTATTATGATTGCATGTCATTTATAAATTAACTTACTAAAAGTGGTTCTCTTTTTCTACCTAGTGTCCATTCTCTTAGTTTTGGTCCCTGGACATCTTGAGGACATATGGAAGCATTAATTTTGTAATGATTTTTATATTCTGAAAGATTTTTTTTTTTAAATCCTTATATCCTTCGTGAAGTTCCAATGACATCATGAAAACATGTGCCAGAAAGTGACCTGAAATACCATGATTAACCCCTTCGCGACCTTTGCCGGTTCAGGACCGTCATGACAAGAAGGTCACTAAATGACCTTTGACGGTCCTGAACCGTCAAAAAGTTAAATAAGCTTAGAAAGTGATCAAGGATCACTTTCTTCGCTTAAACGGCCTTGCTGCAATGCCTCGATGTCGAGGCATTCAGCAAGGCCGAGATCGGCATCGGGGGCCATGTCTGGCCCCTCCCCGGGGCGTCAACAGCCGCCATACATTGTATGGCGGCGGACGCCCGTTTTAAAAGCGTTTAGGAGGCGATCAACGATCGCCTCCTAAACTTAAATGGTGTCGCTGGAATGCCTCGATCAGGAGGCATCCAGCGACACCAAACACTTACCTTTAGGTGGGCTGTGACCGCTCCGGAGAGCGGTCACAGCCGCAGCTGCCGGTGATCTTCGCCATCAAGTAAGATGGCGGCGGCCCGGGAAATAAAACAAGAGAGACTAAAAAGTTCGCTAGAGGGTCTCCAGACCCTCTAGAGAACTGGCTCCACTTGCTGGTTGAATACAGGTACTGCATTCAACCATACAAGTCAATGGAGCCCAGCTTTCTAATCACTATGTGATTAGTAAAATATTCAAAAAAAAAAAAAAAAAATTAAAAAAAAAAAAAAAAAATGTGCTAACATTTAAAAATAATTATGCAGTGATGTCACTAGATGAACCATCCAGTACCAGCAAAATGTGTAAAAAAAAATATAAAAAAAGTATTAAAAAAATAAAAAAAAATAAAAAATAAAGTTTATTATTTTGAGCAAGTGCTAAAATTTCTCAAAAATCTCAAAGAGTTAAAATAAAAGCACTTCAAATACCCAAGGGGTGTCTAATATATAAAAAAATTGCTGATGGGGTAAATTGGAGTGGCCTAGCTCACAGATAGGGCATAGGTACAGACTGACCAAAATGGAGAAAAAAAGCGCACTTCCCAAATGTGGCATTTTAAATCTGAAACAACCCGACAAACCCATGCATGTCGGGTATCACTGCACTCAGGAGATGTTCCTGAACACATATTGGGGGGTTGTTTGACAGTGACATATACCAGAACCTGTATATCTATAACTAAAGTACAATTTGTGTGAAAAAAATTACTATTACAAAGTTTGACAAAGTGTAGTTCTATAATTGGTGCATGGAAAGGGTTAAAATAACAGCATTCGGAATACCCTGGGGTGTCTAGTTTTCCAAAATATATGGTTTGAATGGGTTAAATTTAGTTAACCGGCTTCAAAGATATTCCAAAGAGGAGATGGAGGCAGAATGACCAAATGACCACCTGAATTACGCATGCCCCAAAAGTAGCCTTTTACCAGCCAAACAATCTGACAAACCCATGCATGTGGGGTATCGCTGTACTCAGGAGATGTTCCTGAACACACATTGGGGTGTTGTTAGACAGTGGCATATACCAGAACCTGTATATCTATAACTAAAGTACAATTTGTGTGGAAAAAAAAATAAAAAAAATTACTATTACAAAGTTTGACAAAGTGTAGTTGTATAATTGGTGCATGGAAAGGGTTAAAATTACAGCATTTGGAATACCCTGGGGTGTCTAGTTTTCAAAAATATATGGTTTGAATGGGTTAAATTGAGTTAACCAGCTTCAAAGATGTTCCAAAGAGGAGATGGAGGCAGACTGACCAGATTTGTTAAAAAAGATTTGGAAATCATAAAACGCTGCTTGTACTTATTGCCCTATAACGTACAAAAAACAGCAAAAAAACATAAAAACATTGGGTATCTCTAAACTCAGGACAAGTAGTAGAATCTATTTAGCTAGTTTTTTTACTTGCTTTTTTAGGTGAGTAAAATATTTTTCAAATAAAAGTCATAAAATGTCTTTTTTTTCAATTTTTCACCATGTTTTTTTTATTTTTTTTATAGTAAATAAGATGATACGATCAAAATAATGGTATCTGAAGAAAGCCCATCTTGTCCTGAAAAAAACAATATATAACTTATGTGGGTACACTAAATGGGTGAGGAGAAAATTACACCTGAACACAAGCACCACAAAAGTGTCAAAACAGCCTCGGTCCCACAGGGTAGAAAACGAAAAATGAGCCCGGTCCTTAAGGGGTTAAAGAAGCAATCATAAAGATATCAATCATTGCATGGGGCAGGGACTGCGGCTGCCTGCCTACCAATCCATCAAAAGTTTTTTTTAAAAAGATTGTTAAATACCAACAGGTCACCAGCTGATCTATAGCTAGAAAAACTGTCTGTTATTGTAATGCAGAGGATCCAACATTATGCCACAAGTACCCCCCTGCAAATCACAAATAAAATTGTGCTAGCAATTGATGAGAAGCACCAGGAGCAAGGGAGTGCTGAAACAGAGGTCTGTAGGGACAGACGTCGCTGTTGACCAAGAGAGTCAATAAGACAGAAAGGGAGAGGGGGAAAAGTGGAGAGATGATAATGACAAAGGGTAATGAGAAATGGGAGCAATAACGGAAAAGAGGGAGATAATAAGGAGTAGAGATAAGGAGAAAAGAGCGATAAACAAAAATGAGAGAGATTACAAAGAGTGTGTTTTGAAAGTGTTAGGGAAAGTTTGTCTATAGGGAAGTAAGCATGTGGCTGCAATGACAAGTGTAAGCCAGATTTGTGTGTAAGAGCAAGGGTTGAAATAAGTGCGTGTCAGTATACAGGGCTATAGTAAGTGTGACAGTGTACGGTGCTAGACTGTGTGCCAGTGATTGTGTGCATGGGGGAGTGTCATTGCATATTGCTACAATGTGTGTGCGCAATGCTAGACCTTGGGTATGAATTTACGTGTTAAAATGAGCATGTGTGAGTGTACAGTTTTTGAATGCATGTGTTTTGGTGGTGCAAAGTGTTAGTGTTGAATGTTAGTGTATGGTGCCAGAGAGAATGAGTGAGGATGTCTGTATACAGTGTTCGGCTGGGCAGAATGTTCATGTACAGTGTTAGTGTATGTGAGTGTACATTGTTTGAGTGTCAGTGTATGGTGTTAGAATGTGTGGTAGTATAAGGTGTTAAAGGCTGAGTGTGCATGTGTTTGTATATAGAGCTAGAGTGAATGAACCGGGAAGGTGGTACGCAGAGTGACATGCAGGAGCAGAGCACTGATCAGTGAATAGCCTATACAGTGTAGGGGCAGAGCACTGATCAGTGAATAGCCTATACAGTGTAGGGGCAGAGCACTGATCAGTGAATAGCCTATACAGTGTAGGAGCAGAGCACTGATCAGTGAAGAACCTGTACAGTGTAGGGGGCAGAGCAATGATTTTCTGTGCCTTGGTGTGTACTTGGCTCAGCTACCCCTGCATAATAAATAATTGCTGTGCACGCTACAAGCTTCTACACTGCTCAGCCTTAAAAAAATATTGCCATGTAAAAGAATGGGGGCATAAGAAAGTCATGCCTGTGGTGCCACTTGGTCTAGGACCAGCCCTGTATACATCTAAAAGTGGTATCTAGAGAAAACCCTATCTGTCCTTGAAAAATTATGTATTATCTGTATGGGTACAGTAACAATAAAAATGGAGGAATCACAGCTAAACAAACATATCATAAAAACATGCTAAAAGCTCTAGGCTTTGGAGGACTGAGTACCCTCAGTAAAGAATGGGTTAAAACTAGGAACATATTCAGTAACTATACAGATGTGGATAGTTTATTCATATACCTAGAAGTATTTATCAATTATTCTTGAATTTGCATTTTTTATCCACAGGTTATACATAAGAAAGAAAAAAAAGCAATACATGTACTAAGATGAATAAACGCAACGGACGCATCGATGCTCATCATTACCCTCTGCTAACCTTTAGCATGCAGTGAAAAAAGACCCTACTGAACAACAATTCCAAGACCCCATAGAAGAGGGAGGAATAATGTCCATAAGGTGGGGGTTTTACCACTCAAGTGAGATACTGATAGACCATGTCCTGTCCTGTACAAGTTGTCAACAATGAAAGCACTGCTGATTTTGGTACCATGGGTAATGCAATTATGTAGGTGCAAGGGCATGCACTATACAAGAGAACACTGGCAAATTCAGGGTCACAGGTGAGCACCAAGAGGTAGGCAAATCTGCTGGAGTTGTGGGCCTTTATCAGTTTAGCAATTGTAGACTCTTTCATTCTTGACCACATATGTGGTCTTTATTTTTTCAAGTCTTGAGTATATTGTTCCTTTTGCAAAACACATTTTAATACTGAAGGTGGCAGTAGTACATGAGATTAGATGCAGTCAGTCTCACTAAGCATACTTATATTTCGGCATACCAGCAATGTACCAGTAATTGCATGTAACACACAACATAGAAGCTAACATTAAAAAAACACATACAGTATTTGACAATAGTGAATAGTCACCTATCTGCATTATGGGAGCAATGCTTAGATGAAACGATAACCCTTCTGTAAACTCTCCTGACAAGTCTTTTAGTGAATAGACCTCAATGTCAATGTATGTGTTCCTTATGTGGCCAGTCATTTTGACCTGTGACTTTACAGTCAAAACCAAGAACCATTTTTCCTACCACAATGCACTGACCACATCAAGCTATAAATGCAATACATTCCTACAGCCTAAGCAGTTTCAAATGGGCAGATGATAGTAACAAGATGATGGAATTTGGGTGCTGTAGGCTCTTCTTCTTGAAAAGGTGGAGGAGAGAGTAGAGGATAGAATGGCGGAGGTAGAGGTGCCAGTGCCGTTTTTAACCATGAGTCGGTATCCCCTTTTACAATATCAATATGAAGTGATTACCTCCTATGGAAATCTCCAAAAGGATATACAGTATCTCACAAAAGTGAGTACACCCCTCACCTTTTTGTAAATATTTTATTAGATCTTTTCACGTGACAACATTGAAGAAATTACACTCTGCTTCAAGTAGTGAGTGTACAGCCTGTATAACAGTGTAAGTGTGCTGTCCCCTCAATAACTCAACATACAGCCATTAATGTCTAAACCTTGGCAACAAAACTGAGTACACCCCTGAGTGGAAATGTCCAAATTGGGCCCAAAGTGTCAATATTTTGTGTGGCCACCATTTTCCAGCAGTGCCTTAACCCTCTTGGTCATGGAGTTCACCAGAGCTTCACAGGTTGCCACTGGAGTCCTCTTCCACTCCTCCATTACAACATCATGGAGCTGGTGGATATTAGAGACCTTGCTCTCCCCCACCTTCGGTTTGAGGATGCCCCACAGATGCTCAATAGGGTTTAGGTCTGGAGACATGCTTTACCAGTCCATCGCCTTTACCCTCAGCTTCTTTAGCAAGGCAGTCGTCCTCTTGGAGGTGTGTTTGCGGTCGTTATCATGTTGGAATACTGCCCTGCGGCCCAGTCTCTGAAGGGAGGGGGTCATGCTTTGCTTCAGTACGTCACAGTACATTGGCATTCATGGTTCCCTCAATGAACTGTAGCTCCCCAGTGCAGGCAGCACTCATGCAGACCCGGACCATGACACTCCCACCACCATGCTTGATCTAATAAAATATTTACAAAAATGTGAGGGGTGTACTCACTTTTGTGAGATACTGTATCTATAGCTCTCATGTACCTACTTCATATAAGAATTCTAGAGAGATCCTCTAGTAGTTCTGTCACGTGATTAAAATAAAATCAATGTTATATTTCACACTAGGTTATTTAACATATTGTAACTAACAAATAAATTCTTATGTTGGGTTTCACATGTAGAATTTTAATCCATTGAGAGTGCAAGCTTGAAATATCCATTCTCATGAGGCATGTTACAGAAGAAAGACTGCGTAACACATCTAAAAAAAAAAAACATTAACAAAATAATAATGATTAATTATTATTAACAAAATAACAGTAATAAAAAAACTATAAAAGTGTTCTTTCTGGTGTAAGCATCCAGAAAGGACTTCTTATTACAGTCTTGGGTAGCATTTCAATTTATTTAAATAAGAAACTAATCAACGATATGTCTGTCTAGAGAATCCTATAGTGTATTGTTAACACAGTTTAAGAAAGATAACACTGAGCAATCAATGCTGAGGCATATTTTAAACCAAGTACATTGGAAATATGACTGCAGTTTTTAAAGAGAACTGATGTGTCTAGGATAGCAAGTACAAGAAAGAAATCAGCAGAACCCTTTGTGAAAATAAACTCTCTACTTGTTCTTTTTAGACACCTTATTTACTTCCTGACCTGATTTTTCAAAAGGTGTTTTGAACTTTGAAATATTAAAGGGTGCGTCTGTATACTCAAGGAAGTGATTGGGGATTTCTTACAAGTGGCATATGCGTTCTTTTTTCTCCAACAGATGTGCAGGGTTTTCTTTGTTGTATTATTTCACTGTAGAATTCCATAATGTCAACAGATTCCCCAAAGGAAAAGAAAGTGTTTTATTTTAGAAAAAAACTCAACTTTTTTCATGTATGACTAATCAGTTTCTTTCATGTCTGGGTTGCTTTCTGCTTACCATAGATATTAAACAGAGCATGTTAGGTAATCCTCTATCTACCTATTTGCAATGGAGATGCTGCAGATATTAGAAATGATTGGGTAAGTTTGAACTTTTGTAAACTGTTGGCTAAAACTTTAAACATAAAATACTTTTAAAAAGGATGGCTTCTGCTTGTTTGTTCTTCTAATTACAAACCTTGAACAAGATAATATGTAGAAATCTAATTTGTGAAATAAACCAGGGTGGTGGACACAATGAGCACACTCAAGTCTTATGTCATGATGTCAGGTTCATTCCAGTACAAAGAAATACGGTACTAAATATGTTATCTGGATTTGCCGAATATGTCTTTATGAATGCATGGTAGTACCTGCAATATGGGGCTCTTTTTGTTCAAGCCTTCCAATGCTTAGGAAGTCAAAAAGCACACCATGATAACAGCATGTGCCCTATAGTGAGTAATATGGGCTGGAACCCAAGAGGCAGATCATGAGCAACTGCTGTCTTTCAGTAGGGTTGTAGCACTTTGGCTGCCCCCACAGAGATACGTAATGCTTACTAGCAGATAGAGAACATTTTCATTATGTGTAGAAAGTGTGTGGTGAAAAGGGTTCAAACTGAAAGGTGGAATACGGAGAAGACGTTCGAGAGAATGTATGGAGAAAAGTGGAGATGAGAAAAGAAAATATGGAGAAAAATCATAAGACATGTTCCATCCACATTTGATGAGAAGGAAGTTGTCACTCATCCAACTTCTCAATATATAAATATTTAAAGTCTGGGTTTCACAGACGGTTGTATTACTGAGCAGTAAAAAGTGGTTGGGACACCCCAATTCCTCCATAATATTACATCCACATGATCTACAACATAAACCACCTCCCATTTGCCTTGTTGTAACTATTGCATTGACAGATTTCTATTGTAAATATATGATCCTCACTTCTATCATGGTACATATCTGCTAAAGGCCCACATTGCCACAGTTTATATTGCAAACTACACATACACGACAATTCATAAATACATGTTATTCTAACCACTAATTAGCATTAAATATAACCACAAAGGTTACTGTCAGACTTACTCATGTCTACTGATCCACATTACTTGACCCCAGTGCAGAAACCTTCATATCTTCTGCATCCTTGTTCTCACTTTCCATCTCCCCACATTTCTAAATTTTCCCTCTTTTTCCAAATACATACTTATGACCTCTGACGTACTCTTTTCCCCTTTAATGAGGATCAAAACTACAAAGCTTTGATAAGTTCTAGTGTACCTGCCCAGGAACACAGTTCCTTTTGAATGTTAAGCCTTCGGTGATAGCACTAAAACGACCTTGCTTTGTGGAGTGATCAATGTATGCCAGTCACTTTTAACCCTGATGTCCAGTGTTGCATGAATAGATGATAATTGCATAATATGAGTATGAAACAAATAGAATTGAAATGCTTAGGTATTTTCTAGTTTTCTGCACATCTGCACATAAGATTCTGATAAACCCAGTTAATATGAACAATAATGCACACATTTTGGGACTCTGTCCCGATTTGCAGAGGTGAGAGCGGTACTCACCTTGGATGCAGCTGCAAGAGGTTGCACAGCTGCCCGATCAGCAGCTGCAGCTTGCATGACTCGTTGGGAGATCACAGTCTCCCTCTAGTCAGCTCAACATTAACCCCTTAATGACAAAGCCCGTACATGTAAGGGCTCAAAATGCATGGTTTTCAATGGGTTTAGGGACCACCCATTGTCCTTAAGGGGTTAAGGAGCGCAAGGTCTGTCACTTCAGAGCTCTTCTTTACTATTCCCTAATCACAATGTGTTGGCAAATGATGCCGAACGCGGGGATATGGAGGAAGAGGTAACAGATGTGGAGAAAGGGGTGTAAGGGCAGTTTATATGTATATGTGTGTGTGTAAGCTTGTGTGCATGTGCATGGGCAGGTGTGTGTAAGAGCAGTGTAGGTATTTGTAAGCTGGTGTGTAAGGGCAATGTATGTGTATATGTGTGTTTACGGGCAGGTGTGTGTAAAGGCAATGTATGTGTATATGTGTGCATGGGCAGATGTGTGTAAAGACAGTGTGTATGGGCAGTCATGTGTATGAGCAGCCGTGTGTAAGGGCAGTGTATGCGTATATGTGTGTTTATGGGCAGGTGTATAAAAGAGTGTAAGGGTCCTGGGAGGGAGGCTAAAAAAAATCTCTGCTTCTGTGGACTACTCTTACAGTGATACTCAGCCAGCATTATGGTGGACACCTGGCTGGCTGAGAATCATGGGAATTGTAGTTCACAGCTAGCATCCGTAGCTTTACTGTTGACAGTAAACAGCAGATGATGTTGTGGATTACAACTCCCATGATGCATAGTCATCGTGGACACCTGGCTTGCTGAGCATCATGTAGTTCACAGCTAACATCTGCAGCTTAATTTACTGTTAACTGCACTTCCCATGATGCTCAGCCAGCATCATGGAAGTAGTATGCCTGGATGAGCCTCATGAGAAATCAATTCAATGTGTTTATTTTTAATATGCATGACTGTGCTGACAAAAATTAAGCGTGTTTTAAGTGGCGATGCAAGCGCGCCATTGTAAAGTGCAATTGCTTGCAAGTGTCCCTCTTTCACATTTTGAAATGTTGGGAGGTATAAACTACTGTGGAGCTGGAACAGAAGAATAGTCACTTTGAGAGAGGAAGGTGAGTTCCGGATGTACGGATCTTTAACACTGGGTTATAAATGATTTTTTTTTTTTAATCACATGAGTAGGATATGTTTTAAGTGGACACTCCAGCCATCATATTAATACGTCTCTCTTCATGTGATATACCCAGCGCTGGGTCAGCTGCAAGAATTGTCGTACCGCAGGAGGGTTGGATGAAATTATGAGGAGGAGCTTGAAAGTGGGACAGACTTTACTTATACAACCTGCTAGGGCCAGTCTTAGTACCAAGCTGCCTAGGTGGCCTGAATCAAGTGCCTACTGAGGCAGGATTCTGTTCGGTTCCCATGCGCCCCTTTAACCATCCTGTTATAAGAAACTGTAAAATATCCCATGGCAATAAAACAAAAATCATGTCATAGAATTTTAAGTTTTATTTTCCAGTAATGACTAAAAACAAATTCAGCTATAACCTAAACTTTTTTACCATATTATAGGAAGGTGCCTTTCTCTATTAACTCAGCAATGTTTACGTACCCCATGGTCACTAAATATAGTTTAAAGGCTGCTGCTTGACACACGTTACTGGTCTCATCGTTGTTGCAATCTTTACAAACAAGATACTTGTGCAGGCGTTGTACAGCAATGCAGAATATGATGACACTATAAAATCAATAAATAATAGCAGGTCCCTGATGGCAGTCTGGTAGTCTCCTTTTTCTACTGGATGCAACGAAGTCTTTCTTCTTGCTTAGGGTGCCTTGGGCAGCTTCCCCTTTGGACCAGCTGTCAAATCTGCACAAATCTGATTTATGAAGGGACCTGTTAACCACAAACATGCAGATGAACCCACTGCACTTCACTGTATATATATATGCACAGTGCTAGTACATGTATGTATAAACAGTTATATTACCTCTGTTGCTAGTGTCATGCACTCATGCCCACATGCTGTGACTCTGCAGACAGGGTTGCCAGCAGTGTACATGAAATCGTGTGCAAATGTGCAATTTTGCTCACAATTTGAGCCAGTGATATTCAAAGGGAATCCCTCACCGTTTTTTTCAGTAGGGTACCTAGCAACATGTGCTAGTAGGTTTTTGTGGCTTGGAGCTTAAAAGCAGGAGATCCTATATAAAGTTTTGCATGGGTGTCCCTTAGTTCCTGTTTTCCAGGTGTTTACTGTAAATGACAGTAGCCTTTCCTGCCGGACTTCAGACATTAATGGTTGATACCAGACAAAGCTGATATTAGATGTCAAACTTATGAGTAAGCGCCATTTGAGCACAAAGGGCGATAAGCTTACAAGTCTCCCTGTACACTAGCACTGGGGACTTTGCAGACTGTCGGCACCGGCTCCTATCTGCTGCAGTGAATGCGAGTGGAGACACGGTTGAAGGATCAATACTTGGCATGCAGCCCAATGGATCTGATTTTCATACTTGCCCAGTTTAGAAAAAAAATCTGCAGCTTTCTGTGCTGAATCAAATTTCTCACAAGTGTTTTTAATTTGTCATATGCATACCTGGAAGTTCTCCGGATTTCACCCACACACTCCAATGAAGAGCCACTTCTTCAGGTAACTAAGGGGAAACCCTGGGACGCGGGAGCGCCACGCCCCACTCCTCTATTAAAAATAGCGCGCGTCCCACGACATTGGCAAGACCACCACCCACCACCAGCGTGATCTCCTACCCGCATCCTGCAAGGGGGGCTCTGGGTAGCCTGAGCCAGAAAGTTTCCAGGTATGGTCATATGTACCCATTACATCTGGCAAGCATTTAATACGTCTATTTGGTTGTCAGTTCAAAGATCTGTAAAAACACTTGACCTTCACATCTGAGCAGAGATACTGCATGGGCTCAGAGATTCTGCATGTCATGATCAATGTGATTTACAAGGTAGATTTTGGATTTATAAATGTCCCAAAGACTTTGTTTAGACTTACAGTCAGCTCCAGCTCTGGGAACGTTGCAAGCGGGGATCTGTTAAGTACTTTGCGCACATGTGTGGAAAGCAAAAGTATTGGGACACCTGACCATTACATTCATGCTGAAGTGGACCTACCAAGGCATTTTAGCCAATCCTATGCTTCCACCAGCATGACTGAGCCCCAGTGCACAAAGCAAGGCCCATAAAAACATGGTTGGATAAGTTTGGTGTGGAAGAGCTTGACCGGCTGCACAGAGTCCTGACCTCAACCCCATCCATCACCTTTGGGATGAACTGGAACAGAGATTGCGAGCCAGGCTTTCTCATCCAACATCAGTGCCTGACCTCACAAATGCTCTACTGGGTGAATGTGCAAAAATTCCCACAGAAATCCTCGAAAATCTTGTGGAAATCCTTCCCAGGAGTGAAAGCTGTTACAGCTGCAAAGGGGGGGGGGGGGGGGGTAACTTCATATTAATGTCTATGTATTTAGAATGCAATGTCATAAAGTCCCTGTTGGTGTGATGGTCAGGTATCACAATACTTTTGGTTATAGATTTAACTATTTTTTTTGAGCTATGTACCTATTGTATAGAATAAACCTACACAGGTTGCTGGTCCACTTTTTCATTTTTTTTAAACTTTCGGGTTAACTGATGGTCCTAGGTAGAATAAGAAACAGGTAGATACAATGGCACATGTAAAACAAGTGATAAGAGCAAAAACATATTTTTTTCTAATAAAATCTAAACGGTATTATTACATATAATGAATAAATCTATATACCTGAACTTTGGGGCAGTGATGTATATATATATAAAAAAAAAACTGTCTGCGCTTCTTACCCTAATAAAGTTGGCAACAAATATATAAACATAATATAAATGGGAGGTTTTGGTTATATGAATTGGCCAAAGCATAATTAAGCTCACCTGCCACGTCAAGGCACACTCTCAATAGGGTGAGGACCTTACCTCACCTCCTACATAGTGGGCACACAACGCAGTATATGCCTTTGGGGTGGTGGTCGGATTCGTATCCCGGAACTTTAAAAAAAAGTCTAGACTGAAGTCATTGTGTAAAAAGGTTGGTTGTGCAGCAGGACATTGGTAGCTTGACCGTCCGAGAGGGCGATCTGCCCTTGATTTTGTACTAGGGGGTTGCTACCCCCCCCCTGCCCTCAGGACCTGCTGCCCCAGGCCTATATACTCGACTGCGTAGGGAGTTGTGAAGGGGACAAATTTCCCTACACGGGACACCGCAGAGACAGGGACCCCACAGCTTATAAGAAGCCGGGTAATATTTATTCTGCTTTTATTTTAGCTAGCTTCATCTTTACAGGAGAAAATGCAAATTACAGGCACTAAAAAAAAGGAGTCGCAGAACAGGTAGGTACAAATTTGTGCAAGAAATGTAAAGGGCGCCACATTTCACAATTACTCCTGTGCTTTACCTCAGGTCCTTTAATGACAAACAAAACACCTCACAACAAGTGCTGAACCGTCTTCTGTTTATTTGTTAATAAGGGCCCTCGTGGGAACTGGCTAGCGCACCTGTTGATTTTTGGTGCTGCCGACCACTTCTATTATTACCGCGCATCCTGTGAGAAGGAGCGAGCCCCTGGCCGGTGCGAAGTCACTGTGGGAAAACACCAAGTGCTCCCTATAGCGACAGTTACCTGGTTTTGTCGCCGATGTCAAAAGTCAGGTCGCCAGGGCCCAGTACCCCACTCAGGGCCGTCCTATCACCCCAAGCCTTTCAAGTAACTATTTATCAGTATTTAGGCGAAGTCGCCAGGTGCATGCAGTTACAGGACACTGTCGTTCGCTACAGGCCAGACTCGAGGCGCACTGCTTGTGTTTACTAGAGACAAAATAACTGCTTATTCACGGCCACAAAAACGAGGGTCTGACGGAGCCCGCAGCTCTTTATTGGCCGGGTCAGGGCCATTGACCCGTAGCTGTCACCGCAAAGCCATGCTCGCACCCCTCCCTCTCCCTCACTGCATCACCCGCCTGGTGACTCCACCGCGCGCCGCGCTCGCCATCACCCCCGCCACCAATGGAAAGAGATGAGCCGAGCCCCGCCAGCCAATCAAAAAGAAGGAGTGAGCGCAAGCCTCCCTTGCATTGGCTGTCGGCCCATGGCAATACCAAGCCAGGAGAGCTGCACAAGTTCGGTCCCCCAGCCTGGGAGTCGGAGCGAGCCGCTCGCGAGGAGGGGATTAGCAGCCTGTAAATCCTCAGCGTTATTCATTCCCCTGACACTTCCTCACCCGCTCACACTCACACGGGACCGGGCCCGGCTCACCCCTCCCTCCTTCACAACAACTCAATTCAAATTACCAGCCTGCAGCAAACATGCCAAGCCAGGTAAAAGCCGCGGCAGATGTGGTCGATGCAGAAGAGCTGACAATCTATCCACCCCCTCCGCCACTGCAGGAAAATGCATACGTTCCAGACCTCAGTACATACAGAGAGCTGTACAACAAATCCATCCACCGCCCGCAAGGTATTTCTCCGCCTTTCATCACCCCTCACAGAATAGCTCAGGGAGTGGATAGAAATGGGAAAGAAATTTATAAAATGTGATATTCACTAAATCTCCGAATAAATCAACTTTATAAATGTATTAAAATGACAACAGTTAATATACGTGTCTGTCTGTCTCTATATCTATTATATATGTATCTCTATATATATCTATTATCTATCATCTATCTATATATATTATCTATTATCTCTCTCTCTCTATAATCTATTATTATCTATCTATTATCTATATATATGTCCATTATCTATCTATTGGTCTCTCTCTATATCTATTATCTGTTATCTATTATCTCTCTCTATATATATATCTAATATCTAACTATATATATATATATATATTATCGCTCTCTCGCTCTCTCTCTCTCTGTACATATATAATCTAATACCTAACTATATATATATATTTCTCTCTCTCTCTCTCTATCTATAGCTTCTGATGTATTAAATGCCACTTGAATGTATGTGATATACGTTGTTCCGAGCGCTGATCTCGCGTTTGCCCCCCCTGTATTCTTGTCCCACGCAGAGTTCTGGACAGATGTTGCTTCAGAGTTTTACTGGAAAAGCCCGCCGTCAGGGAAGGTGCTGGATTATAATTTCGATCTCACCAAAGGAAAGATTTATGTGGAGTTCATGAAAGGGGCAAAAACCAACGTTTGTTACAACGTCCTGGACAGGAATGTCATGGAGAAAAACCTGGGTGACAAGACAGCATTTTTCTGGTAATATACTCCCTAGCAAGTAGACAAACCCTACCATGACCCAAAATAGCAGAGCATTCTTCCTCCACACCATGAAGAAGCCTTTTCTGTTTGCTTTTATTATAACTGGAATATTTCTCGATAAAAAAAAAAAAATATATATATATATATATACCGGTATATATATATATATATATAGGCAGTGCTTTCCTGCCATAGATTGACTGCTTCACGGTGGTGGCGCTTTAGCTCTGGTGCTGCAACTTCCCCTAAATGCAAGTATGTTCATTGTTTGAACACATCCATTTCATATGCATTCTTCGCTTGTGGAGCTGTTTGGGACACTAAAATTGCTCGGTTCTTGAGTTGTTTATGGCTGTTGATTGGCACAGGTAGTGTTTATAAGGGTGGAATAAGAAGGAAAAGTGGAATAATATAAGATTCCTTAGTAAAGAGGTCTGAGTAAAGCATGGTATTAAATATTAGTGTTTGGCGCGTGATAATGTCCATGTATTATACCTCTGATCCTCTGTACCAAACTACTCTTACTGCATGGATTCCAAGACTCAGCACAAACAACAAACCCAAAAAGGAGGGTTTAAATAAAGAAATACACTTATCAAGAGCCATTGCTGTTTCTGGTATTTCGTTTTAACCCTTTAATGCTTAATATGTGCATTTTTACTTGCGTTTATGAGATACATTATATTGTTCAGCTGATGGTATGATGCCTCCCTTTCTTGTTTTCTTTCCCATCAGAACCCTTCAGGTTCATTAAGTTAGTTCCACCTGACCTGCAAAGGGATTAACTCCATCCATTTCACATAACGCTGCTTCTGTTCAGGCTAAAGTTAAATCCAATTGTAATCATCATTATTATGTCAGTGTTAGCTTTCCACAAAAACACTAAAGCTCAAGGACTACTCTCATCAGATCCCATCTTACACACGCTTGTCAGTTTGATCAGTGTTAGTTTGGGTTAAAACAACACTTGGCAGGGTTCTGTTTCCATGATCTTAAAGACGTCAGTAAATGTTACGGGCTTTTTGACTGCTGTACTTGAC
Source organism: Spea bombifrons (assembly GCF_027358695.1). Lineage (NCBI taxonomy): Eukaryota > Metazoa > Chordata > Amphibia > Anura > Pelobatidae > Spea > Spea bombifrons. The sequence continues at coordinate 75,655,339 of NC_071091.1, forward strand.
CCCGAAAGGCATTGCTTGTTTTAGATTACTTATTACATCATTCTGTCTCGGATACATAAATCTATTCTACAATCAGCAGTAACAATACAGAGGGAGAGGCTTTTAATTACAGACTGCAAACTTTATTACCTTAGGACTGGCGAGCGATGATAAACACTGCACAAATTATACTTCCCTCTCATCTGATTCTCTTCCTTGGTACCGGAGTGATCCCCACCGTGGACTCAATGCTTACATGGCTTACATCTTCCTCTTTCTGTGCATTCTGAGTATAAACACAGATAACTTAATGATGTCTTCTTTAAACATGATACCTTTATTACTGACGTATAATAGATTGCAAGCTTTCGAGACTATCTGTGTCAGGCGTATTAGTATGTGCCAGAAGAAGAGACCTAGATAGTATCGAACTCTATTATACGTCAATAAGGGTATCACTTTTAAAGTAAATCCTTTTAGTTGTATCAGATTTTCTCTTTCTTTCTACATCCAGCACAGCATTTTCACGTTAACTTATATATATATATTATTCTCCATTTCTTGTTTTCCATTTGTTTACGTCGCTGTTATTATTGTAGAGTTCATTGTAGCTATGTTGACCCCAGCTCTCTGTGTTTTTACTTCTCAGGTATTTATGTTACTGTATTTATAGCTTAAGGGCTTCCTTGTTGCAGGTGCGAGTCGCACCTTCACAGTAAAGACAGGTTGAAAGCAGTAAAAGGAGCAAGAAAAGGATCCCAAGCGGGTCCGATTCTCAAGGGCACCTTGAAATTCTATGAACGAGACTTTCCTTTCTCCCACTTGAGCTCGACCAGCTTTGTGGTGAATTAAATATACAGTAGCAATAACATGATCATACAATACATCCCCGTTCTTGCCTATACCAGCAACTGCATCCTGCTCACGTCATCGAAGCAGGACATGCTATGTGTACTCAATGATACGGGTCCCTTTAACTCATCAAAGGCTGAAGGAGGATACTCCCTGTATCCAGAAAGTCATCCAGCCTAATTTGTAGAGCTATTCCACCATAGGTTTTACAGACGTAAACAAGCAAGTAGTTTTGTGCATAGTAACATGTTGAGTTTATATAACATGCATGCGATATCTATCTTGCGTGTTTTTGGAACCCCATACAGTACATAAGTTATATAAATAGGAGGTAGTATGTATAGGGAGTAGCACAAGAGTGATATATAATGGGCTTCTTATCACTGGGATATTTGCTAAGAGGCCTTTTAAAATGTCTGATCTAACAGGAGCTGGTATACAGAATATTTTTCCAAATCATATTTTCACTTGATGTGTTTAACCTATTTGTGTGTTTACGATCCAAGCTAAATTCTCTTAAGCCATGGGATATATATATATATATATATATATATATATATATGCATAAATATATACAGTGATTTTCCTTTAAAGACTTTTTATCCTCAAAACCTGACATTTTACTCTCACAATGCAAAGTGATGGAGGTGACCTAGCATCATACATATTCATATCATATCATATAAGCATTTTATACAGTTGCATTTTATACAGTTGGGTTACAATTAATATATATTCTAAGTAAAGCCATAGAGATTTTCCTGAAAAAATCATTAAAAAGTAATTAAGAAAATAGAAAGCATCAATCCTATTTAATGGCAGGGTCCCAGATATTCCGGGGAAGCTAGTGGTACTGTTATCATACATGTTACATTTACAAATGAAATGTATTTTCTTTAGCACTGACCTATACAACTTTTTTTCCAATTTATATAAGATTAGGAGGCTAACAATTTATTCCTGATGTGCAATATACCTCATTGAATTAATTACCTATAAAGTGCAAACTAAACACTATTATATATTATACCTTTCAGGTATAATTAATTATATAATGTACAGATATAGTGGTGACTTTACACCCCAACGTGATCTCGGGAAAAATTTATGATGTCACACGTGTTATGTAAACAGACATTTACTGTGCATGCTTTTAAAGGGAGTGAAGCTTAGCATAGAAGCTAATATTTCAGTTTAACACAAAGTTCAATCTTTCTTAGTTTTCTGTGTCGCTCTCTCTCCGTGTTAACTTTATGCCAAAGTGCTATGCAGGGACATTGAGCGTCGCAGAATGCGTTGGGGGCTTGGGCGGGTGTAGCTTCTTGACAAGCACACCGTAAGGAACTTCCCAGCACCACCATACAAAGTCAGCTCCTCTCCTCCAAACAGCATTGTGTTCAATTGGATGAAAATGTCAAGTCCCTGTTACCCAGAACATAGTATTTCATGAAATCGGTCTCTGACAAGCTCGTGACAATATATATGTTTGAATGATTTTGTTTTAACTTAATTTTTTTGATTTGGTTTCTGCTTATGTTTCAGGGAAGGCAATGCACCCTCAGATTCGTGCGTCATCTCATATGGTTATCTCCTTAAACAGGTCTGCAAGTTTGCCAATGCCTTACGAAAATTAGGTATGCTCAACTGCTCATGTTATGCACTTATATATCATACAGTGTAGTTACATATTTGCTTTTTTGTCTTTTCTGATGAATGTCAATAGACCTTGATGACATTGCAAATATAAACTTATGTTATAGCTTTGAAGGACCTTTTAGTCACTCATTCACTACTTAATTCTTCCCGAGGTTCAATATCTTTGTTGATAGGCTCAATATAACAGCGAATAAGGCAACTGCAACAGTTAATAATGAACAACAAGTAACAATAAAAAAGGTCCTTTATTAACAGTTTAAGCTAAGATGCTGATACGCCTGTCAGCTTTTTGTCAATCAGACATTTCATGGGGACTCCCCAGAGATGATGCATGGTATGTTATAGGGCTTATAACCACATAATTAGCAGAATATATGCCCTTTTGGATGCATTCTGGGAAACTACAGAAGCTCACGTGGGTCACATGCCATCCGTGGGCCTAGAATTAGACAGCTTTGGTTCTGGCCAACGCCTTTCTGGAAGACTCTATAGCTAGCATTCAAAACCATTTTTAATAACGTTTTAAATTATGCATGCCAATATTTTCGGCTCTGACACCACTAAATGCAGTCAATCCATTTCATGCAAATAATAATGAGTTTCGCGTGGTGCCCCCTCTCAATAGCACTAGGGATTGTTTATAACCATGCATTTCCCGTGTAAGGCAATCCCCATAGCTATCTGTAAGAACAATCTGAAAAACAACAGGAGTGAAAAAAAATATATACATTTTTATTTTAGATGAGTGTAAATATAACAAAATTCATTACAGACAAATATGAGACGTTTAATACACAAACGATGTTCCTTTGTGGCCCCAAAAATACTGCCGGCAGTATCTATGGGCATCGTTCTCAGAGCCTTTTATTTATATAGCTGGCACTGCTTGTAAATACTGCCTGTGGGCAAAATCTTTCTTGAATTACTCAACAGCTATTTGTTAATAAAAATACCCAAGGCTTTTTTTCTCCATTTAATCCTAATTTTCTTTTTTTGTGTGTGCATAGGAGTGAAGAAAGGGGACAGAGTGGCCATTTATTTACCAATGATCCCAGAGCTGGTGTACTCCATGCTGGCTTGTGCTCGAATAGGTGCCGTCCATTCTATAGTAGTAAGTATAACCTATAGCCTCACGGTGTTAAAGTAGAAGGCCAGTTTTGGTGTATGCTCTTCTAAATATCGATCTAGAACAGGCGTGTCTAGACTGTGCTTGAATAGTATTTTTAATGACACTGTGCCTTTTAAGTTTGCAGGGTTTTCTTCGGATTCTTTGTGTGAAAGGATCATGGACTCTCAGTGTGCGGTCCTCATCACTGCAGGTGACTATAATGCCCGGACCCTTCATATGCCCACCACAGCCGTCACTTATCATTATACGCAGGATTTGCATTCCATCTCATGCTGCTCCAATCATCGATCCGCTTGATTTATTTCAGACGGTGTCTTTCGAGGAGAAAAACTGATCAACTTGAAACATATTGCAGATGAAGCTATAGGAAAGTGCAAAGAAAAGTACGTTTTCATTTTTCTTACCGTCTTACCCATTTGTAGATTTAGTTCAGGTATAAAGAAAATATAAATGCTTAATTAAACTGAATCCACATTCCACAAGTGCTTTCTTCCACATCCAGTAAGCCCTCGGTGTGTCCACCCATACGAGAGGAAGGCCTCTCACTAGATAGACAGGGATTTTCCTTGCTGTTGGCCATGCTTTGGCTGGCATGCCTTAAACTGAAGCGTGAAAATGGTTTAATGAACAGTTTAGGTTTATATAAGGAGTCTATTCTTTTGTATGTAATGAGTGGTTTTTGTTACTGTGACATTAAAGGGATCAGCTTGTGAAGAACTGTATTGTGGTGAAGCACCTGAGCGGGCGTCTGAACAACCAAAATCAAGCGAAGCTGCAGGTAATTATAAGATTTAGTATGTTACATACATGTTTTTGCACTACTTACAAAAATAAAGTATTGGTTGTGTGATGTAATAATATTTGGAAAACAATTATATGTGTTTAGGTATTTAGGTAAAAGCACGCTGTAGAATTTCTCTTGATACACAGAAGAGGAGGGCTGCCAAGGTGGGCAAAAGTGCAATCCCCTCCTGGGCTGCTCACATTTGATGATTTGGGGCAACTACATGCAACCTTTACATGTTTTTTTCAATATATCCAGTATATTCGATGTCTGTTTTTTAGTACTAACTGCTGCCAATATAATGACAATACTTTCATGGCTATTTGACGTTTAGTGTCTTGCCAAAACATGCCCATTAATTATCTCATTGGTTAAATAACACGTAAGCAAAACGTGCTAGCTAATTGTACATGAAAAAAGGTTAAGACAACCTATATATCATCACCGTATTACTTTGTTAAATTTACGCAGGCCAAATGTTTTCAAGGCTTATATGCCCATAGCCTGTGGATCTTTATGACTTTATGACTACTCACAGGCTGGTGATAAAGAGTAGAGAGAGTATATTGTATTGTATACAGGGTATAAGCCGGCAGATGTATATGGTTTGTTGAAAGTGGCTGAGAATCTGCTTTGTCAGCATTAAATGTGCTGTTATCAGTGTCCCGCTTGTCATTAGCAGATGATGAGTGACAGATTGTGTACATTCATATTGCTCATTAATATCACCAGCTGTTCTGCCATCAGCAGGCCATTAGTTGTTATCTTTGAAAGATAGATAGTCTTCAACTTGGCTGGACATACATGTTTAATACAATAAAGTAACTTTCATACATTTTAACTTTAAATACTACTACTACTACTCCCTACTACTGCAACTTCTGACTGTTAGAATGTATGCATTTTATCACTTGCATCTACAGGACAATGCAGAAGACTACATAATGGACTCTATACAAGTAGCAAAATACAGTATATATCAGCTGTTAAAACCTGTTAATCTACATTAGTTAATTAGTCATGTGCCTGTTCTCAAGACAAAAAAATCACACAGGAGCTACATCCCCTCCTTTGCTTGTTGTAATCTCTCTCTCTCTCTCTCTCTCTCTCTATATATATATACATATATATATATATTTACATATATATAATATATATTATATTGATTTATACATATATATAATATTTATATATATAATATATATTATATAGAGAGGGATGATATAACAGTTGCACAGCAAGTGCCTTTCATTTAGTATCTGTCTTTTTTTTTTTTTTTAACACTTAAAGTTTATTGGTTTTACAATAGACCATGCCAAGACAAAATCAGCAAAGGTACATAGATCGGAAATATAACAATGGCAATGAGAACCAAAATACACGGAACCGAGGTTCCCAAACACTCTCAATACATCCTCGTAAAATGACATATGACATGTGAAAAGAAAAAGAATAAACAACATATAATGGAAGGCACAGAGAGACAAAAAACACCACATAAAACAGAGACAAGGAACACACAAAAGGGAAAAGCACACCAAGGGAGAGACAAGGAGGGGGGGGCAAGGATAGGATACCAAGAACTAGGCCGCAACCAATCGTTGATACGCCTGAACTATGAAGCCGCAGTAGCCTTGAGAAACCAAGGCGTACGGAGTGACCCCAATATGAAGCCCGAAGGGGTATGACCAAATTGATTTTGATAGAACGTAAGCCAGCCTTCCCAAGTCTCCTCAAAAATATGCGGTGTGTTACCGGCAAAATGAGCCGCCCTCTCATATTGGCAAGTCGTAGTAAGAGAATAAAGGACATCATGTATAGAGGGGGGAGATACAGACTTCCATTTCTTGGCGATACTAATTTTCGCAGCAATAAGCACATGGCCAGCAGCTTCCGACGAGGGCCAGAGAGGTGTGTCTGTCTTTTTAAACTGTAGGAGATCATTAGTAGAAAATGACGGGTGTTTTTCGTTTTTTTGGCAGACCGCGTGGAACTCCGATGTTGACGTGTGGTTGGATGAGCTGATGAAGGACGCCGGTGATGAGTGTGAACCTGAATGGTTGGATGCCGAAGATCCTCTTTTCATCCTTTACACTAGCGGCTCCACCGGAAAGCCAAAGGTAAAAGGACCATTTCTTTTGCGGTTGATGGGCGAATACTTACTTAATCGTTTACTTAATGTAGCTTCTGTCAGTTTCTGCGCTCAAAATCCATTACATTTTATTTACAGGGCTATTATAATCAAGGAAAGTCAAACTTAACAATACACATTAAGACTGTCAATTTCTGAAAATTATTTTTTTAGAGTTGCCGGTGATCTTACAATCTACTATTTTTGTATTGATTTATATAGTGCTGTCATATTCTGCAGCACTGATTAGGAATTTGAAGGGGAATTTAAACGGATGGTGAGGGAGTGCATGATTGTGGTGATGATGGCGATGATTGCACGCTTCTCAGAACAGGTGGGTTTTTGGGGAACATCTAAAGTTAAAATAAGTAGTGGCGAGCCTGACAAAACGAGGTAGTCAGTTCCAGAGAAGAAGAAATACACTGGTAAAATCCTTCCCACCAGCAAGTGGAAAGAAGTGATAACGGTTAAGGAGAGAGGTGGGCTGTTAGTGTATTTCTAGATAAGAGCACAGATACAGAGGACACGGAGTTGTTAGGCGCGCTGCATGTAATGTCAGGAGTTTACACTGGCACAGTGAGACAACGGATGAAGAGCTATGGGCAGTGGCATATTTTGCCTGGGCAATGATCTATCACAGTACCCAAGTGGCCCCTCACCACTTACCCCTGTGGACATACTGTATATAAGACAGTTAAAAGGCATATATCTGATCTCCCCATCATGCCCATGGACCAATGGCGCAACGAGAAGTCTAGACCAGAATACACTACCAGCAATGGGAATAGATGAATTGTTAGTAGGAAGCTGCAGTAAACTAAATGTGATATCACATGGGAATGGACTAGTAGCTGTGTCTTGGGTGAGGAAAAGACAGATTAAAGAGATAATTTGCAGGTGAAGGTGGCAGGATTTGGTGAGTAGTTTTATGTGAAGGGTGAAAAAGTGAGTGAAAGTGTAACGCCAAGGCAGTTGGCTTTGGGTAGATTGTGGAATTATCAGCAATGGTGGCGAAATCAGTAATCTCGCTGCAGGAGAATAACCAGACGGTCAGCACTGAGTTTTACCAACTGTTGATTATCTACAGTCAGGTGAAACTCTGACATCTCCACATTTCCCTTTCGTAATATCAGTACATCGCTTTGATTATACAAAGTTTCAGACTTTGTGTGCCACTATATCATATACATGTATTCCTTTCGGGAAGTGCAAGGAGTATTTCATAAACCTTATTCATCTTTTATCAGATAGGAAATATTTGTAAGAGGGTATTTACCAAGGGTATTTTGCTTGCAAAAATCCAGTACAAAGGGTTTTTTTTTTTTTTTTGAAAAGGTTGAGAAAATGTAGAAAAAACATTATCTTATAGCATAACTAGATTTGAACTCATGAAACATATATAGTGTATGCAATGGATTTGGCTACGTGTCACGTCTCTTTTACCTAGAAACTGGCTTGGATCCAAATGTTTGCAAAACTAATATAATATGCAAAAATGCCATGTCGGTTCTCTCCACGTAGCAAGAAGGAACTTCGATAAACACATCCTTTACCGTGTTTTGTTCTGTGTGAAACCAGTGCCTCTCCCTGCATAAAGTAAACAGAGGTTGGATCAGTAAATGACAGCATTTTTATTGCTGTGCATTTGTATAAAAATAGATTTTTCTTCTTGACTCATAAAACCATACCTCGATTTAAATGTGTTTATCATTGTTAGAGGCTATTGTATTATTTTCACTACTGTTAGAGGCTATTTATTATTTGTTCCACTCTTTAAGGCGATCTATTGCTTTTACCAGTATGCTTATTTTAGGGAGCAGGGTTTAGCATAGCGGCATGCCAGTTTTGTCTTCATTATTGTATGTGTTCTCTTTCACCCAGGGCGTGTTGCACACTGTTGCTGGCTATCTCCTCTACACGGCTCTGACATTCAAGTACGTGTTTGACTACCATGAGGATGATGTCTACTGGAGCACCGCAGACATCGGCTGGATAACTGGCCACTCCTATATAACGTATGGGCCTCTGGCCAATGGTGCCACCAGCGTGATGGTAAGCTGCCCTCATCTAATCACGTATGTTGTACCACCGCCTTCAAGAAATGCTTTCTTCCTTTCAGCTTTTAATCATAGTGGTTCTGTTTATTTCTCGCATTTTATAGTCAGAAGTGGGTTTCTTATAAAAGACTTTATATATATTTATATATATCTATATCAGTGTACAATTTCTATCATAATTACAGTGAGTACAGATTTATTTTAAGTGCAAAATAATCATCTCTTCTCACTTTAGCATCTGAAGAACAAATATTGCCTGTACATTTAATTTCTTTGTTTTACAATGAATGATTTATGACTTCTTATGTCAGTGGGATATAAAAAGTCATACATCATTCATTCTAAAATACATTTTAGATAAGTCATAAGTACAACGTGTGATAGAATTAAGATAAACTTAAAAATTCCAGATAAAAAGTTTCCTCTTTGAAAAGAAAAAAACACTATAGCCATATAAGCCCAAGAAAAAATGGCGTCTTTAGTGAAAGATGATCCCACCTGTTGGTCCAATATAAAAAAGATGTAAAGTTACATCAACTTTTTGGACCTGAGAATTCTCTTCTTTCTCTTTTTACAAGCAAGCTGATGTCATGGTAGAACAAATAATCTATTTTATATTGTATCCCTTTTTTGCAGTAGAGCTTTTCGTTAGAATAGTGAGTTATAGATCACCAGCAATAAGTAAAAGTTCAGTACCATGAAAACATGTTACTGTGCTACACTGCACTAGGGTGCTCCCAGTGGGAAAAACCGGTACTACACCAAGAATATGTAATATGATACACTACTGAAAGCACAAACACAAGTTGTGTTCTTATTGTCAGAAAGTTAGGGAGTTGGTTTAAAGCAAAAAAGCAATATTTAATGATTTGCAACTTTGCCTGTGTTTTTCAGTTTGAAGGAATTCCTACATACCCACACGTAGGAAGATTTTGGGAGATCATCCAGAAGTATAAGGTGACCCAGTTTTACACTGCACCCACTGCCATTCGTTTGCTGATGAAATATGGGAATGAAAACATTGAAAAGTGAGTGCTAAGGTCTGCTTGCTGTTATGTTATCACATATACTCAAAGAATATGAAATCCCATACCTGGGAGCTCTGCTGGTTTCACCGAAAGTCTCTGGGTGAAGCCCTGCATCCTTGTGTCCCTGGATCAGTTTCTTCTTTCGCTGGGCAGGGGAGCAGTATTTGGCCGTGACTACTAGCCTCCTCACCCCTGTGCTTGGCCAGCTCTGTCTCTACACAAAGCTATTCCCCAGAACGGATAGCCTACCCTGGGAAGTTTCCATAGGAAAGGTAGTGCATCTGTCAACAGAATGTAACCTTTTATGTGCAAACTTCTGTGTCTGAATTATATGAAAAAGAGTAAGCTCACATATTTTTCACTTACCATAACCTTTGTCAATTCAGACTCACCTCAGCACTTAGTAAGTAGCCAGGGTGAGGCTTTAATTCTGGGGGAGTTGGATCAAGGTTACAAATTTCAGGGACTCAACCACATTGTAGATTGTAAGCTTGTCAGTGCGAAACCTTTGGTTTCTGTAAGTCAAATTGCACTACATGTTACTGTTTAACTATTGTACATATATGCAGAATATATAAATCAATAAATGATAATAATAATAATTGTATCTCCATTATGGTAAAAACAAAATATAATCACTGCATAGTAAAGTGAAAGAACGTACATGTTGCATTGCATGAAATACCGTATGGTTTCCGCGCAGGTTTGATTTAAACTCTCTGAAGATTCTGGGCACTGTCGGAGAACCGATAAACTCTGAAGCCTGGCTGTGGTATTACAATGTAGTCGGAAATCAGAGATGCCCCATTGTTGACACCTTTTGGCAGACAGAGACCGTAAGTAACAAAATCATAGTTGTGAAAACAGATGATGATGATTTATTTTTTTAGTGTAATTCTTGAATTATGAGGCCAGAAGATTGTTAATAACTAACTAAATAGTGAACTGGCTGATTAATTAAAAAAGACACATTTGTTCAATTACTTGTATTGCTAGCTAGTAAAGCCAGACTCACTGATGGTTGCCAGCTACTCACGTGGCAAGCTTGTCTGAAGTTGTCTGGCCTCTAATGGCTCAGACTCCTATTCTAGGGTCGGCTTCCTGGAGCTCTCCCTTCCCTGGTGACGGCTTCATGAAGGAGCGGGGTAGTCATGCATAGGTACAGGAGTGAGATAGAAGTACTGTAGGTGAGAAGAGGACACAGTTTTATTTACTATACACAACTCATATATTACACTACCTTGTAGGGAGGTTAAGAAAAGCAAATGTTTAGGAAGAGGACATGTTTAGCAGCAAATTGGTGTGATGGAGGTCTTCCAGATGCCCCATAAAGGGTGTTCCAAAAACACCAACATGAGACAATGTATTTCTTAATACAGTAGAGACTCAACAAATTCATTGCCTCTTTCTGTTTTATTCACAAATGTCACTAATCTAATAAGAACATGACATCGGGAGGCATATAATATCACATTATACAGCTTCGTGGGAATGGTTTCTTGATGTTCACATAGAAGGAACAAAAGATGAAGCAAATATTCCAGGTCAATTCACATGGCTGACAGTGAATAAAGGGGTTCTGTTGGAGTAACAAGTTTCTCTTGTTCAGTTTTCTGCGTTTACATTAGACATTCATGAAATCTTGGTTATCTGCCAACGAGACTCTTACGGCTGGCTCGCCGTCTTGTATATTAGACACAAGTACGTAAATGGTACTTATTTCTGCGAGCAACAGCCAAGGAGATAGTTCTACCGAAACAAAAACCAGCCGGCCAAATTTCAGTATGTTACATTTTAGCTTACGAAAGTTTTAGAAAGTTCTCCTGGGTATAAAAACATTAGCCATTAGCCAAGCTCAAGGTTTGAAGTGAGAACCTTTGGTTTTGGGGGGTGCGATAAGCTGAGTTTTTATGTGACTTTGTGAGCTGTTGATACATATTCATGCAAAGTCAGACATTTAGAATAAAAGCAATTTAATTTTATTTATACAATACCATATGTATAGATTTTATGCTGTTTAAATAAATGTAATGAAGACTTTTAGGGATTTGAAAGCAAAGAGGAGCAGTTATTAGGTCATCAAGCCTCTGTATAACATGTATCTTCTATCTTTAGGGAGGGCATGTTATCACGCCGCTTCCTGCCGCTACTCCTTTGAAACCAGGATCAGCTGTAAGTACCAGTATACGTATATAACTCTATTATACGTATACTATTATACGTATACGTATTCTAACTATGCTGTATATTCCATTTGTTATAATGAGATCAGCTAAATCAGCATCAACACCATTGTGTTTCTCACTGAAATAATATAAAATTATTAAAAAAATAGCTGCCTCTTACAAGTACATGGGTTGTCATTCAAAAAAACCCCTCTTTTGCCCCCTCTCTGAACTCAAGTGTTTTCATAAATATGAGGTTTCATTTGTTCCTTTAACAGACATTTCCATTTTTTGGAGTCGTCCCAGCTGTTCTGAATGAACACGGAGAGGAGCTGGAAGGAGAGGCCGAAGGTTATTTGGTAAGTGATTATACTTTTAAGGACGCACTTTTCGTCAGTGTTATGTGTCAGTATACTATAGTAGCCTATCATTTCATTTGTAAGTACAATATCGCACAACGACTTAAGACAATAATAACTAATGGAGAACCTGCTGGCCCTACTCTATATTGAATTATAAAACATAAATAAGGCACTCTAAAGAAATATTAGTAAAACCAGCGTAGCCCAATGCTATCCTATTCCATCAGTTGGTCCTATATTAAGAGCTTAGGTCCTGGTTCTCCACACTTGTAACGACGGTTCCCACTGAGTGTCCACATGCCAGCTATAGTAGTTTGCGCAGTGCACCTACTGCAATGAAGCCGGTGGCGGTACAGCAGCAGATTGTCCATTAGCTCATGTGCCCCCAAGGCTCAGGAGCCCCTAGACACGTGCCTAGTGTGTCTAATGGATAATGGGTCACTGCTACCAGCAAACCTTTTCATATAGCTGTAAGACTGCTGTGGTTGATCTGTTACCTGCCACTTGTATTCCAGGTCTTCAAGCAGCCGTGGCCATCAATAATGAGAACTTTGTATGGCAACCACGAACGCTATGAAAATACTTATTTCAAAAAGTTCCCTGGATACTATGTTGCGGGTGATGGTAAGTTCTCTGAAAGACGTGGAAACCTTAATGAAGATGCACGTTTGAGATTGCAGCCATTGTACTTGATGTTTGTGTAGATACACTTCTGAATTTTTGCAACGTTTTTTAATGGGTTTGTACAATGGGCATGAGCAGGCCTTTGCTTTTGGGAAGTTTGCGTAGCCTACCATGTGTTGATGAGGGTGTAATAACCCTGCGTTTTTCTCCCCATAGGGTGCAGGAGAGATAAAGATGGCTATATCTGGGTTACGGGAAGAATCGATGATATGTTGAATGTTTCCGGTACAGTATTAATATTGGATGCATCAAATCACATATTCACGTCTTTAGCCTCCTTACCAAACACTCTATAGCAAATATAGAAATAATAACAATTTTGGTTGAATTGCTATATGAAGAAGCATAAGTTGTATACTATTTCCTCTTGATCCAAGTATAATGTATCTATACCACTCCAGTTATTTGTATCTGAAGATTAAAAGGATGCTTCGGTTTCTGGTCATCTTCGTAAAAAAAAAAAACAGTGAAGTGCATTGGAAGGATTTAGACCTAATAGCGTTAGCACAAGGAATGATAAGTGTCCTGCCTTTAAAGCAGATGTGCGTTTCGTTCAGGTCACCTGCTGAGTACTGCGGAGGTAGAGTCCGCACTTGCCGAGCATCCCGCGGTAGCAGAGGCTGCAGTAGTGAGCCGGCCGCATCAGGTCAAAGGAGAATGTCTGTACTGCTTCGTTATCCTAAAAGATGGCAAGAAATTCACAGAGCTGCTCGCTGAAGAATTAAAGAAACAAGGTATTCTGCGTGTTCGAGCAGCACAGCTATTCCAGATATCGGTGTTGAGTGCCGCATTGATAAATACATTTCAATACAGTGTTTGGTATATGTATGATCATGTGTCTTGTTTAAATGCTGAGTGTGGTGTGTACAGTACATGTCCCCGAAATGCCTAAGAACGCTTTATGATCTGGATCCAAAATATAAGCATAGAAATGACTGAACGCCATATCGGCTGTCTATCAGGTTCTGTAGTTTTTTACAAGTGGTGTTATATACTGTAGGGCTAGGCAAAAAAACCTGCTTTTTTCCTCCATGCTTAACATAACACGGCATACTTAACTTATATTTTTTGCCAAAGGCGTTTTCCCAGGACTGAAAGTGCCATTGTCCGTCTTTTTTTGGAGTCGGTGAAATTTTGGACATATTGAAACGATAAAACCAATGTAACGGGGTCGGAGGGCTGTAATGACTAGTGCTTATAATGTAAACATCACTGTAAATATAATATTTTTAGGTTTTCGATAGTGATTTATATTTTTCTATCAACTTTCTAGTTCGTGAAAAAATTGGACCAATTGCCACCCCAGATTTTATCCAGAATGCTCCTGGATTACCAAAAACGCGATCAGGTAAAAAAATCCTTCTAGGTTTATTTTGTGGGATTATTCAGAACATTGGTGTTTCTGTACGAGATGGCAAGGTGTTTATCTCAGAGGATTATCTCGCCATTTGTTTGCCTTCCAGGTAAAATCATGCGTCGCGTGCTGAGGCAAATTGCACGAAACGAGAAGGATCTCGGAGACACATCGACTCTTGCAGACCCGCAGATTGTTGAGGTCCTGTTCAACCAACGATGTGAGGCAGCAGCGTGAATGATTTTCTCCAGTCACTGCTTTAGACAATCATTAACTCGCTCACAGACTCGTGGGTATTCCACAGATTTCTGGAAATCCGTCCACATGGAGGCATCTGCCATCTCCTGGAAATCCGTGACTTCGTTGTATCAAATATATGAATACAAGGGAATTAATTTGCCTATAATTTTCCTATTCTGTGTTTTGTAAAGCACAACGGTTGACTTTTATACTTCTTCATTCAAACCAATTGTATCCTATCATTGATTGTTCATATTTTTACACCGTTACTATATCACCACAAATGACGACGTTGTTAACGGGATGAACAATAGGACTTTTTAAAACAGTCTGTGTGTCGCATAGCATCATGGCCATAGCATCCTATCTATTGTGCAAGGGTTCATATGAGAATGGTATACTATATTAATGTGACTGTAAAAGTAATAATTTTACGATAAACACTCTTGCTGGCTTGTATCAGATTTTATATGTTGAGGGCATCATATTCAAGCTGTGGCGTGATTTATATTATTAGGGTCAAATTAATATGAAAAACGCATTTATCGACAACTGCCACTGCTTCCTTCTCCCAAAACAAATCGTACAGGGTGGCAAAATTTATTATAAGCAGCATAAGCAAAAAATAGAGAAAAATATTACTGAAACACAGGCAGTAGTATCGGAATGCACCTTTATTTTATGATATATATATATATATATATATATATATATATATATATATATATATATATACACTGTTACTAATCTATGGTTGAAAGACTACCTGGATAAAATGTAATAGGTGTCACTTTATACCAAAGTTGTTTTATGAGTTTATTTTATTAGCCATGTTTATATTTTATTAACCCTCCAGTCTTGCATGTAGTTTATAGGAAAGGTCATGCGAGTGAAGTATCCTGGCATCACAGATGCTAGAAGGTAATGTTTGTGAACATGCTGGCATTTCATATACAAATATATATTTTTATCTTGAACTGCAAAACGCACACCTTATATTCACAAATGCCAGACAGCCCAGCGATAGATACTGCTGGAGGCCAGTACTGTTCACCATGATTTAATATCCAGATTCCTGCCATTGAGAAATAATATGTTTTTATACATGATGTTACTAGTAGACTACGTCCAGGTTATTGTTCATTTATCCATCTGCAGATAGATCAGATATGCTGACTGCTAAAAAAAAAATTCACGTTTTACTAAAATTGTTAGTACAGCTCTTTTACTCTTCCGCCATAACTGTCTCTCCTCCTATAGACATACAGAAGTGGCCCTTACATGGCCCATTCTACGTAAATATGTTGCTTGTAAAATGCTCCATATTCTTCATACCTTTTATTGGCCAACATAGAAAAGGATGTGAAGTTACATATGCCTCTGGGGGTCTCATAGGTCTCTTGACGGATCCATATTCTTGAAAGAAAACCTAGTGTATTTTACTTGGTGACCACTAAGAATTGAGTGGATTCCACACAACATTCATACTCACAATGTACTTGAAAACATATATATATATCTTCCTATAGATAAGAAAGAATGTATATCTCGAAGCACAAGCTTTAATCCTTTATAATTTATTTCATGTTCTACTCATTTTTTTCTTGTTGTCGTTGATTTGGTGAATTTGGTTACATGTTCTCTGGAAACACTTTCCAGCTAAATCATGTAAAATAGTTAATAAACATGCTATTTCTGTACTATATAAACTGTGTATGCCTTATTTATGCACATCTGCCTATATATATATATATATATATATATATATATACTCTATGTGGCCAAAAGTATGTGGACAACCCTCCTAATCAGCCATCCCACCCATTGCCAGTAGTTGTATAAAATCAAGCTCATAGGCAGCCACCTCCGTAGAAAAACAGCTCAGTGACTTTCTGTGATATTTTCACGTATTATTATTTTTTTCTTATCCCATCAAGCTTCTCCTGCAAGAATGGCGGATATGGTCCTGCATAATACCTAGTTGATATCTAAAGGTGAAAAAGAGTTGAAAACCAGTGTAAGGAGCAAAGATAAAGTAATAATAGGTTGGAACTTTCCTTTCTTTCCGTGTGTTGGAAACACAGCTGCAACCCTTAAACAACACTCTCCGGGTGTCAAAGTATCTAAGCCAAGGTCCACTAAGGGGCGCTCGTGTATTCCATTCGATATAAATGGGAAAAAACAAAAACAGAAAAAAATATATAGTGTAGGTGTACAGATCAATGTAATCCTCCCAATTTATCCCGAATTTTCCACTCACAATATTGCTGTGTTGGTAAATGCGTAACAAAGGTCAACCAAGGGGATCCAAAGGTCAACCAAGGGGATCCGATAGTGTAGTACTGTTTCAAACGCAGGGAACGCAAAAGATAGAAATGTATGTAGTTTGTATATGCCCGTAATCCCTGGTCACAGTGTGGTCCCGGTTGTATGAACCACACTATTGGATCCCCTTGGTTCTCTTTTTTGTCTCCTTACATAAACTTCATACGTGGATCCTGAGGTTGACCTTTGTTACGCATTTACCAACACAGCAATATTGTGAGTGGAAAATTCGGGATACATTGGGAGGATTGCATTGATCTGTACACCTACACTATATATTTTTTTCTGTTTTCCCATTTATATCGAATGGAATGCATGAGTAATACCTAGTTGATGCAGGGAGTTTTTCTGAAAGTCATGTCACGTATCATGCATTGCACAGGGCCAGTTCAGCCCTTTGTGAAGGAGAATTAAGGGATAGACCTTCCTAAAACATAAATGAATTTACCTGCAGATGGGATTTAAATGTTTGGGGTATATTCTGCACCATCTTGGTGTGATATTAATAAGATGTGCTAAACACAGTAAGATGAACAAAAACTACAGTAAGTTTGGTTCTGTAGTAGTTATTTCCACTTGGATATGACTGAAAAAAGTTCATTTTTTTGTGCTGATTGCATTTTAGAGGTTTGTATAAAATCCAGTTATTAGTGAATTTGAGCAATTAGAGCCAGGTTTCAGTTAATCAGATAATTAAAAAAAAATTTTGTGTGTGTTTTTATTATATTTTACAGGAAGATAAATCAGTTTAATTTCATTTCTTAGGTCTGTGAATATTATTTTTCTTGTTTACCAATTTTATTTTAGCTTATTTTTCACATTTTTGGTGGGTATTACCTTATGGTGGCCACTAGGTGTCACTATAGAGTGACCTTTCAATGAGCCAACACAGGGAAAGACGTAACATTACATAAGCTTTCGGTACCTCCAAAGTCTCCTCTTCAGATGCAGAAAACAGGCCACTCAAAACACATTTATTCTCCACCATTGACCTACTGTGACGGCATTTATACAAATTAAAATACCTCTCTGGGCTATGGTGGAAAACCGCAATCTAGGACACATTATTTTGCCATGTTTATTATGTTGTATGATCTATATTTATAACTTTCGTGTCCTTGGCATTTTGGTTTATATTATGGCTCAATGCTTGGTTCAGCTTTATAAAATATTTAGCTTGTTTAGCCTCCGTGTAAGTTAATATTGTTAAAAACACTGCTAAAACAGTGAAAATCATATTAACTTAACTGTATATTCTTAAAGTTCTTGAACTGAAACAGTTCTGTTTCACTTTTGCCACGTTTCCTATACTTCTCATTGTGAAGGCTGACAAAAAATTGGTTTGTTGGTAGACTGAGTTACACGTCATGATTGTGTTAAAATGTGTCTTGAATGTGTTTTGAAACAAATCCACAGTCCTCATTTAGAATCTTAAACTATTTTAGTTTGCCTTTCCAGTGTTTCGCATTTACCTATAGAGGTTCAAACGCAGTTGCCTTTAAATATGGGCTGAATGTTTTTAATAAAGAAGAATATACAGGAAAATGATTGGTTATAAGGTTGCAACTAGTTATAACTTGTTGAGAAATCAAATTGCCATATTGGGGTCAAGAAGGATTTTTTTGTCATTTTGCTTCTCTCTTTTGGATCACCAGCCCGGTGGAACTTGGT
The DNA here is from genome assembly GCF_027358695.1 of Spea bombifrons. Taxonomy (NCBI): domain Eukaryota; kingdom Metazoa; phylum Chordata; class Amphibia; order Anura; family Pelobatidae; genus Spea; species Spea bombifrons. The sequence continues at coordinate 75,673,756 of NC_071091.1, forward strand.
GAATCGTTGGGTTAAAGACCCGCAGCAATGAGTAGGGTACAAACAGGCTGTGAGCTTGAGCAGCTGGCATATTCACCCCCAGCAACTGTGCAGAGCTACATAAACGAATATGAATAAGGGTCACATAATAGGCCGCAGAAAGTATTGTCTGCCACACATAGGTCAAGAGATGTGAAAAACTGTTTAGCGGGTCATGTGAATATTCATAAACACAGGGGGGCAATTCCAGCCAGGTGGCTCAAAAATAAAGCAGCCACCAACAAGTGTGGAATAAAACCATGCCAAATACGTATCATTCCATGGTGGTCAAAACACATAATCAGAAAGAGAATGCATTGAAATAGGGAACAATGAAACATCCTGTCTCTCTGGTCAGCCTGGTGGCTGTGTGTGGAATTGCAAGTAAAATACACGAACCTTGAGGAAGTGACCCAGAATCTTTAATTCCGAGCAGCCTAGGTGGCAGATGCCCCACGTTCTTCTGTGCGTCTACATAAGAGAGCATCCCGCCCTGAAACGTAGGAGCAGGAGCTGTAATTAACACGACTACTTCTGCTCCCTGATATACCGTATTGGCTCGAATATAGGCCGCACTTTTTTCCCCCACTTTAAGTTTTTAAAGTGGGGGTGCGGCCTATATTCGGGGTCTAGCGCCCGACGCCCGGGACATGCAGTCCCGGGCGCCGGGCAGGCAGGGGGGTTAGGATACAGATCCCCCGCAGCGGTGCAGGGGACCTGCATCCTTCTCCCCGATACGCTCAGACAGCCTCCCCTGCCAGCACTTCCCACGGGGGGGGGGGTGCCGGCACGGGAGGTTATCTAAGCGTTTTACCTCTGCCCACCCCCGACTTACCGGAGCAGACTCCCGGGTGTCTTGCGGGGCCGGCGGGAGACATCTACGCAATACGCGTATGCAACTTCCGGTACCGGTACCGGAAGTTGCATACGCGTATTGCGTAGATGTCCCTCGCCGGCCCTGCAAGACACCCGGGAGTCTGCTCCGGTAAGTCGAGGAGGGGGGGCAGAGGAGGACAGCGGCAGCGTATCGCGGGGAGGGAGGACAGCGGCAGCGTATCGCGGGGAGGGAGGACAGCGGCAGCGTATCGCGGGGAGGGAGGACAGCGGCAGCGTATCGCGGGGAGGGAGGACAGCGGCAGCGTATCTCGGGGAGGGAGGACAGAGTGGCAGCATGTTTTTTTTGGTGCTTTTTTAAAGAAAAAAAACTTTTTCTTTAAAAAAGCACCAAACTTTTAGGGTGCGGCCTATATACGGGGGCGGCCTATATCCGAGCCAATACGGTAATATAAAAATTAAACGTTGATTCTACTGAAAATTTCCTGAAGGGGGAGTATTTTCTCTGTTAACTCCCAGTCTCAGACAATGAAACCTGACCTAATAATACACCCTAGTCCATTATAAGGAGCATACAAAGCATATATTTTTGGGTAATGTCACCAGCAGGAAGGAGTCACCCAGACCCACTGTAGTCTTGCACATATGTTTAAATCTCTGCATAAGTGGCGTAAAACAACACAGAAAGGATTGTTTTATCAGATGAAGTAATGGTGTGTGTGACTAACGCACTTCCGTCCCCACTCACCTCCACTCCTCTGCAAATATTTGCTGGATATTTAGGTGAAATCCACCATAACCGGCTCTTAGATCATGTCTAACGCTACAGGCGACTGACCTCGTTCTATTGTTAGGCAGAAAATTAGCAGGTGACACCTTGGTACATCAGCAGAAATAATTCATGATACAATAGGTATATAATATACAGTATAATATATGTCACCCTCTGCATTTTTCTTTTTATTTCCCCCCTCCCCCAGAAGCCTGTGTTATCTCATGCCCCCCCCAGGTGAAAGCTGCTCCAAGCGTGGTAGGCCCACAATGAAAACTGGATTCCTAATCCACCCCCAACATGGGGGTATGTAGCCCCTTCTCTCCTGGGAACGCTGGACTCCCACTTAAGTCCTCAAGGAGGGGTGGAGGACAGAAGGCACAGTCTTCCCAGCAAAAAGCCACGTCTTAGGGGACCTGCCTCAACTGCTGTATTTCCAGCGCAAAATACGTGATATCACATCAAAACTCAACAACACACACGCACAACACGACAAACCCTCTGATACGTTTGGACAAGTATAAAAGGGTGGGATGTTCCATTACATTTTATTTATGGAGCGCTAGGAGGTTTTGTAGCGCTATTACAGTGGAGAAGGTGAGTACAAGATGTGTTTGGCATGTCTACAACACAGTCCGTCCTCACGATACCCTTGGCATCGGAAGATCTGATTGTAGAAAAACAAAATTCGTACACATAGTGTAAAATCTTTGGGGTGCACATGTATTTATGCAGAGCATTATTCTCAGCGGTTAGGTGGGTTTTAGCACTTAACTCTCGGACAAGGCAAGGCTCATTGTATATGCAGGGATTGGGGAGACGTTGGTAGGATTTGCATTCATCAGTTCTGCATGGAACTCAGTTTAATCGGATAAGACGCGGCAAATAAAATCCTAAAATCTCGCAAAAAAAAAAAAATTTGAATGGGTTCATGTAATGTTATTACACTAACCAGCTTATGGCTTCTAGCGAGCTGGCAAATCTCATTAGAATCAGACTTGTGCAGAAAGCTTCACTTAAATGAATCAACTCCGGATTTCTATTATTACCTTATCTTTAGACATGTCATTTAGAAGGACAATTATGTAAAAAAAAATCAATTTATCCATGAAATAACCTGTAGCTTATACAGTAACACACAATCGTAGACTACAAGCCCGATTTGCCTGAGAGTAACGGGAGTTTCATTTAAGATCCAACCATTTCTGCAGGGATCTATACTTTGATTGGCTAAGGAACCAACCAATTAAAAGTTCTCATTGTGCTGGTCTGGATTTATTTTCTAGGTGCTGAATAAAATAAGAACAGAGGGACAGAGGCATTTGGGGTCCAACAAGAACAAAGAAAGACTCATACATCTCAACAGGGCTTTAATAGTGAAGGACAGCCTTGTATGTACTTCCCAGCATAATCCGTTACATTTCATTATGCCTTGGCTTTTCCATGAAACATCACAGAGACTTGTAGATACATAGCTGGTGAACGTCAATTTTTAAAAAATTATTTCCTGTGTAATCAGTGCAAGTAAACTAACGCTAAACTTACAGTACATAAATCACAAGAGTACTACAGTAAAACACAGATTCATTCTCATGAACGATGGTTCGTTACAGCACAACTATGTACATGCACTAAAGTGCCCGCATCTGCTATCAAGTGACATCATCATTTTTTTTTTTTTTTGCATACAGCCAACTTGATAAGACATTTATTTATTTTGTCGATACTTTAAGTCAATAAAATACATCTCTTTTCTGTTTATAGAATGGCTTCTTCTTTCATTACAGCTTCAGACGAGATGAAGCACCTTCAAAAATAATCATTCTATGAACAGTCGAACGTTAAGAGTAGAAATCATTAAAAAAAAAAACAATGGATGGATAATTAAAAAAAAAACATGATGAAAATAAAAAGTTGGGGGAGCAATAATAAAAAATAAAAAAAGGCAGTCAACACCGAGGGTAATAAAGCATTCATTTTCTTATATGTTGTCTTAATGATCGCTTTACATTAACTTTTTCTTGAAATGATGGAGACATAACGTATGGTTATCTCATACAGGCACATAAGATGTTCCATTCTTGAAAAACAACCACATGTTCCACAGGTTGAACATTCAGTAATTGCACAGAGCATTCCGCAGACTGGAAAATACAACACGTCTCAGTGGTCAGAGACTGACATCTTTTGAATCTGATGTTAAGCACACTAAGTCGCACATTTGATTATTCATGCAAGGTGGCGTCAATCTTCTATATCGTCCGCTTGTGTTTGCTTGTTTCCCTGCTCGTCAGCAACATTCAGATTGCTACTGGATGGAGCGCGGGAGGCAGTGGGGGAATGAGAAGCCCATCTGGAAGGCAGGCGTCGGTTCGCTGGTCTCTCTGGTCTGGAGAAGCTGGATTCTAAGGACGGAGCTAACTCGGGACAAGGCAGTTCCTTTGCGGTAAAAAAAAAAAAAAAAAAAGTGATTACCCCAAAATGTAATCCAGACTTTAAGAATTACCCTTCATTTCAGACTAACAACCTAAATATGATGATCTAATTAAACAAAATAAAAAAAGCAAGTTGACCTTAAACAATTTATGATAAAAAAAAAATGTTGAGTGACAAAAACAAGAGGTTAACCCAACCAAATGCAAATCACACCAGAAATCAAACAAGAAAATAAATGGGAGAATATGGACACCAAATGTATTGGAAACATGAATGTGTTTGACGTTAAATCCAGTTATTAAATGTATTAATGTTCAGAATTGAAAACAATAAACGCGGCATGCACTTTTATGGCTTGGATGATGTGGCTGGCACTCAAGAACTAGCAGCCAAAGAATGGTTTAGAAGATGAAAGCAACAGAGGACCTCCTGCTCTTCTCATGTCATGACTCTTTAAAAGACATACATATTCACAATGAGCTGCGCTTGAAAAATTGGCCAAAAAGTATTTTGTTTCCTCCTCTAATCTAATGCTAACTGTGATTTGATTCACAAAGAATGCAATGAAGTACACATAAAACATTTTCTAACTACACAGCCTGTCACAAAACATAACAAGCAATCACAATAAATTTATCAGCACCGCAAGACAGAAATTTAGCGGAGAAACACAAATGGTTGTAATTTGCTTCTAAAAAAATATATAAATACCAAGCCAGTGATTTTGTGGATGTGAAATAACGGCAGTAAAAACACAGATGATAAGAAATGTATAGAAAGTTTATCAGTGTTACTTTATGTCTGTTTTTCTCAAACAGGCCACATATAAAGCCAGGGATATTTAATGATTAGACCAGGCCCACCATCTTCATATTTAGACAATTACAATCTAAGTAAATAGATTGTGACTCATGGTTGGTTATGATTTAATAATGCGGCGATGCTGAGAGAATGGATAAGAGTTAGCTCACTAAATGTACTATTTAACCAATGAATTAATGTCTTCCAGCAAGGAAGGTGGTTTTATACACCAGCATTATTGGAAAAAAGTTTTTTCTCTTGTGTTTGTGTAGGTATGGAAAGAAATGCATAGAAAATGGCACATCATTACAGGAACCCACGTAGATATGAAGTATAGAAGACATGGTAGGACCAAACATGCTACAGGAGAATGGCATCCACAAAGGGTACATGAGTTAAGAAAGAAAGACAAAATGAGGGACCTGGAGAAAAAGAGTGTAACACGTAGAAAGCATGTTAATGAAAACAAAGCAAAAAGCATAGAAAAAGGAAAACAGACAGATAATAATCAAAGTGGCTGGATAACTTAAGATCATCCTGATGGCCTCCCCTTCCATACTTCCATAGATTATACTGTATTATTGCATTGGTTTCATAACCCTACACACCTATGCGGGACAGCAAAGACTAAAAATCAATTCTATTTAGACTTATTTATTAACACAGATGGAATCTAGAAATATATATTAGTATATGATTGGTTTGTGGCCATTTAATACACTAAGCATTAACAGCTCTCATAGCCATATGTGTTTCATAGTAGAACTCAAGGTAAAACGTCCCTGCCTCCTAATCACCTTGGACCGTAAGCAGGCATCTAGGTTGCCTTAGGCATGACCCGGCTCTGTACATTCAAAATTGAGGCATGTTTGCAAAAATATTAATAAGTTGCACATAAAAAGTTGCAAATAAATATTTATGGTATTCCGTTCCTTTAAGATAAATGCTCTGTTTTCACTCCAGGGGCAATATAATGACTTATTTTAGTCTGAAGCTGCACCTATATTTAGCCAACGGATGGATGGTATCTATATTTATAGCAAAGACTTATAAAGTAATGGGGTGAGCATGCAGTGAGGAAGTCACTGGGCGACAGGAGCAGGCTCCATCTGTCCAAATCTGTTTTTCTTTTTTTGTTCGGCTCATACGTCCGTAAATCTGATAAACAGAAAAGCATTGTTGCCAGACATTAAGCAGAAAAAAAGATATAAAAGAAACTTACAGCAGTGAAGCAATCAGAGTTAGAGTCCCCAGGGGGCAGTTAGTAAGACAGTTTGGTTCTAGACAGGATAGACAGAAAGAAAGCAAATAGATAGAAAGGAAATTAAAAAGAAAATAATCATTATTAGATACCATTGCAGAAGCGTGCCGTTTCCGCATATTATCAGGACATCTCAGAGGTTACAGGAAACTTACCACCATCTATTGTAACAGTGACAACAATAGCAAAACTTGAAAGTAAAAGATATTTTAGTAAAAAATCTTGAAAGATAACTTTTTCCTGTCATTAAATCACAGCAATTCAATTGTGGGCAACGGGAAACTGTCACATTAAAAAATGGACTAAAAATGATTCGGATAAATGTCTTTGTTAGTGGTCAATTCATTTTCAGACAACGAATTCCATTTCCTGTCCATTCATTTCGGAGAAAAATCGGGGTGGGGGTGCTTTTTACATTCAGAAACAAAATGTGTCGTCATTCACCCTCATTCACTGTCTCATGCCCTTTCACACTCTCATTCACACTCGCTATGTTTTTGTGTATTCATTTCACTTGTTTTACTCTTCTACTTATCCTGTACTTATCCAGAGCAGCTGTACAATAGTAAGGTAACCACAAGATCAACTGCTATCGTGTGAATGTGCTTTTATATAGAGCATTTTCAGACAGCTGCAAATATATGAAAATTAATTTCTATAATAAAATACCATTGAAAGAAATAGTGCTCCAAAATGCAACTCAAGTGAATCTTACCTCAACGGATCCCAGTTCTGCTTTAAGAATTTCTGCAGCTGTGTGGTCTCTGTAGACCCTGGAAGGGCTGTGTGGAGATTGCTTTTGATCTTCTATCAGTTTCTTGCTGAGAATTTTGGCAACGTTTTCTGACAGGGAATAGCCTGGTGGGGTGGAGAGGTCTTGTCTGCTAGTGCTGATATCAGTATTTTGTTCCCTTTCTAGCTCCATCGTTATGCGGATAGGGCTAGGTGATCTCCCTCTAACATCCATGTACGTTTCTGGCACATTCCCAAATTCAGACCTGGGTTCTGCAGATCGAGATCTGCTACTTGGCCTGGAAAGCTTGTTCAGATGATCACAATTTACCGGGCTATGGTCAATAATATTAAATAGGCTAGAAAGACCATCATTAATAGTGGTGTGGACAGGACTCTCTCTTGTTGTGGTTGACCTAGCCCATGCCGATTCATTAAAACCTTTCTGAGGGGTACCCGATGCAGCACGGTTACTTGGCTGATCTGTTTTTGGCAGGGTTTTCTTCGGCAGCTTTGGAGAACCATATTTAGGTGAACAGCAGCTGCGTTCAAACTTAGCCTGGACCTTTTCAATGGCTGGAGCCAGCTGCCTACTCCTTAAGCTACGTGAAGGTGAGCATATGGGAGTAGACCCTCCCTTAGGAGTCAGACACTTGTGTGGGCTGCCGGTGATGCCTCGTAAAGCCTCTGTCTGCAGGCCGACACTAATTGTTTGTGTGGTTTGCGTTCCTGTGTTCCTCAAACCGTTTGTTTGACATGCAATGTCTTTAAACTGAGGGTCTGCAGAGTTTGTTCGGATTGCATTTCTAACAGAGTTGGCAACTTCTTTCATATCATCGCTCATATTTCTTGACAACGCTATCGTGTGCAGAGGAGAAGCAAATCCTACTGTAGTGCAAACCGGACGGTCTATGAGGTTTAAACCGCTTTCCATAAAGTCTTTGTGGTGTTTATTGACATCACAAGGCCACTTCCCAAATGCCTCTCCAGAACCACCTTTTGCTTCTGAAACATTCCCTTTGGGTTTGGTCACAGAAAACGGTACATCTTGATCCGACGGTTTATTCTCTTCATTGCCATTAATAGCTGAGTTATCAAACCTACGGACCATGGGTGGGCTATGGAAGACCCTGACTCCCATTCTTTCTGCTACTGTGTGGTTTCTAGGAGACTGTTTTGGGCAATGTTCTGGATTGGTCATTGTATTGGTCGTCATAGTAACACTTGTTGTGAGGAACCATGACGGTGACTGGAATGTCTCAGTAGCCAAACCCGCTTCCAACTTGCCATTTGCTGCTCTGCAGACGCCAGCTATCCTATCACTTTGCCCTGCATTACCGTAATCCCAATTCTTGTTAAACTCTTCAATATATTTCAGGTCATCAGGTGACAGAGGTGGAGATAGCTCATCCTTGTCACTAGCAAAATCTGAGTTCTTTTCCGGAAGAAAAGGAGAACTCTCCATTAAACGATGGAATTCAGACATGGAAGAGACAGACATTACCCTATAGAATGAAAAAGGAGTAGTTACTGGTTTGGGTTGGGCAGTTTGGGTTCAAAAAGAGCACCCTAGACCTATTCTTTTGTTAAGTTATGTTGGAGTCTATGTTGCACAGACTCCAATACATCTTACTGCATGCAAAGTGTTGCAGGCATTCTTAGGTTACTGGAAGTAGAAAGTGAGTATTCTGTCCAAGTCGCCTTTACTGGAAGCAGGGAACATATCCCAGTATTCTTCCTGCATACTGAAATCAGTGGGCGTGGCATCAACAAATCATATGTATGCCATCTGACCAATGATGCTTTTGTAGCATACATGTGATTGGCTGCTGCTTAATTGACTCCAATGGAAGTGCTACTGAGCATGTGCAGTAAGTGTACATACCAATAAATTTGCTGGTTTTGGCAGAAGTAGCCAGGGCAGGACTTACAGGAAAGAGAAATGTTTTCTAGTACAGAACTAAATATTAGTTGCACATGTTTTTTCATTATAAAGTACTTACCTCTGCAGGCCTCCCTTTTGCACCTCTTCCTACAATAATAATACAAAACATTGTTACACAGATATATTATATAAAAGAGACAACAGAAACTACTAGACAGTTTTTGCTTTATGTAGATGTTAAGGTTCATGTAATGAAACATCTATGATAAAGGATAAAATGTGATAAAGCACTTGAATTTTTACACATTGTGTCAGTGAAAAATGTTTACCAGATGGGTTCAATAATGTGATATATTGCCAACAACATCACAATGTAAGATAAAGTCTTTCTTCTATGTCACTCATAGTTCACAAATATATTTTTCCACGTATAGAAATTCGCATGTTCATGATTTATTGTCTGAAATGTCTGAAGTCCAAACATCTTCAAAATGAAAGTGGTACCTACTATAGGCCACGACATCTGCGAGGTCAAGAACTTTTGTATTGGCCACCACTACAAGAATGCCACATGACATGCATGTTTTGAGTCTAGTCAAAAAGCATATGAATTGCAGGCATGACTAGCTGACCTCATAAAAAGGTTACATCCTAAACTGTGACCTTACACTCAGCAACATGTCTTTACGAATCACAACACGTTCTGATACATCTATATTCCATGTTAGAACTTTGCAGCAAATGAACAGATCTCACCTCTGCTGAGAACTTGTTCCGCTCCAGTCTGTGTGGTTGAGGTATCTCTGCTTCATCTGCAGAGTCCAGCGACAGGGCATCAAGAAACAGGTTTTCAGATCCAGAACAACGGTCAGATCCCCTCAGTTTGGGCAATAAATCCTCCTCGAACGGCATATCATCAGACTCAGAAAAGGATCTGGCTCCAAGCACACGAGGAACGTCCAGGTTGCCTTTGGTTAAAAACGGATTCATATCACCCTCTTTTTCTTCTACCGTGAACTTTTCTGCTCTTCGGGTACCTACTTCTTTTTGGAGCTGTAATGAGGTAAAACGAATGGCATCATAAACACAGTTTTTTTTAATGGAGCCAGTTAAAAATAGCTAATAAAATAATGACCCATATCAAATTTTAAACAAGCCAGAAATTCCAAATTTAGAGATATGATGATTTGCATTTGTTTGCCAAGCTTGTCCTTATTGTTACCTCTACTCATTCATAGCTTTTTCTCATTCAAGACTACTATGGCTTCCACTGTGTGTAATACCTTGCCTCACTCCTTCATACAGACATTTAATGGATGGATTTTATTTCTTAAAATTGGTTGACAACACACAGAGTTTTACACTGTACATAAGGTTTTGTAAAGCAATGACACCATATTTCTGGTTTGTAGCATCTGCTATTCTTTGATGAAGTCAGATTCTGTGTTTAGTTTCTTCCAAGTGTTATACCAACAGTTATTCACTGTTGATACATTTTCAATGACATTTTTATTACATCAGTATGGACAAGGCCTAGGAAGGCAAGTGAAAAAACATTCACCATTTTAGTATCATGGATTGGTAGTCTTGTTGCCTATTATTTTCAAGGTCAATTAGTCCTCACTAGTAAATAGTTGAACATTGATGTAACTTTTTTCTTCAGGACATTAGTGATTAGCCATCATGGTGAAACGCATAGGGAAATAGAGCACAGTCTATTTGTTATTTTTAATTGGTATAATGGTACCCTTCTATTGAACGGTTAGCAGGGTCCAGCCACAGATTTATTGTGAAAGACTGGTACCCTGACATGGCCACAGGTAGGTACCCTGACATAGCCACTGAGATTTTAGTTTTCACACTAGGGATTCTTTCTATTGAAGGATTTCAACTTTTTTGTTGTGTAACTGGATAGTAATCATATTGATTAGATCTTCAAGTAAAACCCCAATGCCATAATCCAGGTTCAGGCTAGTAAACCACCCTGTGCAACGGCTGAAGCACTGAAGAGCCTGAAAAAGTGTGGATAGCCATTTGCTATCTTCCGAGTTTATGGAGTTGTCACGTTTCACCATGCGCTAGCTGGACTTATCCAAAACCTTGCCATTCATTTTCATGTTTCCAGCCACTAGTGGCCGCCCTTGCCACTCAGGCCAATTACCAGGTCCAGCTGCAGTTGCTTACCTAATCAAGTCAGCCTTTATAACCTGCCCAGCCCTGCAGTCTGGGCCTTGACATTGTAATGTTTGAGGACTACCTGTTTGGTTCCTGATTTGTTCCAGTACCTTGCCTTGTTCCAGTACCTTGCCTTGTTCCAGTACCTTGCCGTGTTCCAGTACCTTGCCGTGTTCCAGTACCTTGCCGTGTTCCAGTACCTTGCCGTGTTCCAGTACCTTGCCGTGTTCCAGTACCTTGCCGTGTTCCAGTACCTTGCCGTGTTCCAGTACCTTGCCGTGTTCCAGTACCTTGCCTTGTTCCAGTACCTTGCCGCGTTCCAGTACCTTGCCGCGTTCCAGTACCTTGCCGCGTTCCAGTACCTTGCCGCGTTCCAGTACCTTGCCGCGTTCCAGTACCTTGCCGCGTTCCAGTACCTTGCCGCGTTCCAGTACCTGCCTTGCTCCAGTTCCTGCCTTGCTCCAGTTCCTGCCTTGCTCCAGTTCCTGCCTTGCTCCAGTTCCTGCCTTGCTCCAGTACCTGCCTTGCTCCAGTACCTGCCTTGCTCCAGTACCTGCCTTGCTCCAGTACCTGCCTTGCTCCAGTACCTGCCGTGTTCCTGAGTTGCGGCCAGCACCCCAGTAAGTGGACTCCAAAGTCGAGTACCCTGTAAGTGGGCAACCTGCCGTGTGCCCTGCAAGTGGGCAACCTGCCATGTTCCTGAGTTGCGGCCTGCGCCCCACTAAGTGGACTCCCAAGTAGAGTACCCTGCAAGTGGGCAACCTGCCGTGTGCCCTGCAAGTGGGCAACCTGCCATGTTCCTGAGTTGCGGCCTGCGCCCCACTAAGTGGACTCCCAAGTAGAGTACCCTGCAAGTGGGCAACCTGCCGTGTGCCCTGCAAGTGGGCAACCTGCCGTGTTCCTGAGTTGCGGCCAGCGCCCCACTAGTGGACTCCCAAGAGGAGTGCCCTGCATCGCGACTCCCAGGATGACTGCCCACTAGCGGACTACCCTGGTTGAGTGCCCTGCAAGTGGGCAACCTGCCGTGTGCCCTGCAAGTGGGCAACCTGCCGTGTGCCCTGGAAGAGGGCTTCTAGCCGTGCCGTGTGCCCTGGAAGAGGGCTTCTAGTCATGTGTCCCGCAAGAGGGCTTCTAGTCGTGCCGTGTGCCCTGCAAGAGGGCATCCTGCCGTGTGTGCCCCGAAAGAGGGCTTCTAGTCGTGCCGTGTGCCCCGCAAGTGGGCTTCCTGCCGTGTGTGCCCCGCAAGAGGGCTTATCTGCCGTGTGCCCCGCAAGAGGGCTTATCTGCCGTGTGCCCCGCAAGAGGGCTTATCTGCCGTGTGCCCCGCAAGAGGGCTTATCTGCCGTGTGCCCCGCAAGAGGGCTTATCTGCCGTGTGCCCCGCAAGTGGGCTTCCTGCCAAGTAACTTCCATTGCATATATATTGTTGTATCATCGCATTCAATACAACTCTTAATCCTGATCTGTTGTCTGTGGTTTATTCCTGCGCCTGTCTGTAACAACCCCAGACCATAATGCATCGTGGGGTACAGACAGAGCCCCTCGTATCCCCTGCACCTGGGCTCCTTATCAACCTGTGTCCTCGGTTCGTGACAGGAGTAGATGATGTTTCCTAATGTTGTATACTCGTGATGCCACAGGGGGTCAAGTGACGTATAGGTGGGCTGGAAGTCAACTATGGAAACATAATCGGTTATTGGAGATGGCGGAATGTTTTCACACAACTCTTCTGATGAGGATTCTCTCCCATAAACATTTCAGTTTAAAATATGCTACTGTTAATTATGAATATCACAGAATTATTCATGTTTAGTGAATGGTAGAAATGTTCTTACCTGTTCTATGTTCCTCTGGAAGTCTCTACTCTGCCTTTCCCAGTCCCGGCGGTCCCGGTCATAGCGATCCACTAGCTCTGCCCTCTCCCTGCACCAGCTCTTCTCAGATTGCTGAACCTGCCTCCGCAGACCTATTACCAGACCGTGACTCTCGGCAAGCAGCTTCTTGTGCTCATCCCGCTCCTGCTTGAATGATGATCTTAAATCTGCAAGGCCTGTTTCTCCTGGGACTTTTTGCTTCCTTGCTTCATACTAAATAAAAATGTAAAGGGAACAATGTCAATACGACCAAGTTTTGTATATTACGGAAACATTATGTCTCAAAAAAGAGTGAAACACACACATAGGTATCAGCTAATCTTAGGATGCATGTAAATGGATCATTTAGCTTCCATATTTCAATGGCTGTGGAAATCATCACTATTAATATGTTACATTTATTTACACACATTATGAAACATGGGATAAAGTTTTCAATACTGTGTCCAGCTTTGCCTTTCATGGAGGTATTTTAAATCGGAAACCATTTTAAAAAGGGAGCATCTTCGTTAGGATTTTAATACACATCACATCTATCTAGATCTGTTAATAACTATACCCAGACCAATTTAACCATCACCAATACATGCTATACCATTAAGCTAGCCTGGACCTCCTACAGTGCTACCCTCTACCAGAGTTATTATATGTAAGACATACAGTTATAAATCGCATAATATCTTTTTGTTCCAGAATACACATTTTACTCACAATAAAGGGCAATTGAAATGAAACTGTACATACAAACAATGCTTTTTTCTGTTTCCGCCCACAGAATGATATCATTACCCCAAAAGACAGTGTGTCGTTAAAATACTTTAGAAAATGCTTTTGTGTTTTCTGATAATTCATACAAGGAATTCCTTTGTTAGAAGCATTGGGGAAAACCCCACCTTTGGTCTGGGTTTCACTCCATTGATCATCATCAGCACAGATTTCACTGGTCATTGATCTATTATAATTATTATTTTTTATTTATATAGCGCCAACAATTTACGCAGCGCTTAAGACATTTTGTTAAGTTTAAATGGTCTCGAAAAACACAAGAAACATAAGAATGATGGCTTTTCAATAACATCATTGTGCTCGTGTCTAGCCTGAAACGGGGATGCCGTTCATTAAATTGGGCCCCTGTCATTATCCTGAACAACCTTATTTTAGCTCATTGGCTTTAAAGGGGCAAAGTAAGTTCATAACTATGTGGCGCCCTGTAACCATTACCAGCATTAGCGGTTGGGACAGTGTGTAATTGTTCAACCCCCTTCCACAAAGGAAGATGAGTTAATAGAGTGATGTATCAATTATTCTATTATGAACACGCATGTAATATCAGAAAATAGCCACATTAAGTTTAATCCTTTAATAACACAACAGCCCCATTAAGTATCATGAGTCAAATAATGGCAGCTAACAATGTCATTGGGTATTTTAAAACAGCCATAATTGTATTTTAATAGCGCATCTGTGCAATTTAGTGTATACAGGTTTCTAGTAAAAAAGAAGGAATCCTCTGCCAGAAACCATAAGTGATATTTCTCCTGTATTAACCTTCTTCTGAAATACTGATTATTACCACCATTCTTAACATCTAAACCGAACAAGGGGCAATCAATTCTTTTTTTAATCCATGGAACTGCTCATTTAATAACCAAAATGTTTTCAATTACGGTAACGTTTACAGGCATAGAAAATATGACACTAAAACTCCTGGCACATAAATAGCTCTCTTATAAATGGAAAAAAGAATGAATATTGATGTTACACACCGCGAGCCAAAGGAAATATGAGCTCACGCTAAAGGAAAGATAGAAATTGATTTGTAAACCAAACATCTTATCAGCTGGTATCCTCTGTCTGCAAAAACATGGCACCGCGCCAGACTACCCAATGATCTCACTAGTCAATTTTCCTGCGTGCAATAAAATGGTGACTAATGGCAATCGTAATCGCTTCCTGTTCACTTTCTTCTAAGGTGGAACGTGTGAATAGTAAGTGACCTACAAGGGGTATGGTAAACACGGTACAATACTTTAATACGGAAAATATAACTTTAGGATCTATTAATCTAGCATTGCACACTGGACACCATGGTCAAAGAGCGATCCAAATGCATGATGTGAGGTGTGACGGGGTGTACACCAGTGCTCCTCAACCCTCTCCTCAAGGCACACCTAACAGTCCAGGGTTTAGGTTTTACTCAGGTGTGTCTAAGGTGTTGAAAAATTAAAAACAAAAATACTTTAAACACCTTAGACACACCTGAGTAATACCTAGATCCGGGACCGTTAGGTGCGCCTTAAGGAGAGGGTTGAGGGGCACTGGTGTAGAGTACATGCCATGCATAGAGACACTGGGAAAACATACGCCTATGGGTTAAGGGGCAGCAACACATGGCTGAATGTTCAAAGACGGCCGTTCATCACTTGGTTCCCATCCTGCCCACAATGTTTTTCCCAGCCTGACTCATGCTTACTAGACTAGACATCAGTCTTTCCATTGGGTGGCGTTCAGAAAGCACATGGGAAATAACCTAAAATATAACAGCTTGTAATGTCTATAATCATGGGCACATTACATTTCCTTTGTAATTGTCACATCATATGCATAAACATTTGTACTGCATCTATGTTCAGTAAATAAGATCATGCTTGTCACTAGCTTGTAGATCACATTTTTGTTACGTGCTGCTGATTGGCCAGTTGTGGAGAGCAGAGATCTCCCTTGTAACTGGTCCAGTCAAAACTATGGAAGCAATGGCTGCAGGGGTAAGTGGTTAGGGCTGTCGGGTGCTCTGTCCTGGGGCATCGCTCAGCCATAATACACCGCTGACCATCGCTGGGATTTCTACCCAGCTCCTGTGGGTGAATGTGTTTTGAATAGGACCGGATAGCATGCAGTGAGACTGCTGTATTTTAAATTGCACCATTAACATACTATTTGTCCGGGTTTGCCTTTTGGGCTGAACGTGGTCAGCCCTTCCCTGAATCAGGGTATAAAAAAATATTTGTAAACTGACAAGACTTGCCCTGAAAATAAAACAGGACATTTTAGAGAAATGATGGGACGTATCTTTGCTTCTGATTACTGAAAAGGATTTATATATTAGAACATACTTAAGTTTGATGCTGAAGAATGAGGTTAATCGCCAGTGTAATCTCAGTTTAATCTAGTCCTCTATAGATAATCTTTCCAATGTGTGCGTGTGTCAGGATGGGCATGCAAAGTGTCTTCAACTTCAAAGCCTTCTGTGCTTCAAGGGTACAGGCGACAAATGCAAGATTTTCTAACCAGCTGTGCAGTGAAAAGGTGTATTCTGTAATCCACGTTATATTTCACCAAAATCAATCTTACTAAGGGTTTAGTTCTGTCTGCTGAATAGCAATTAAGATATACGTTGCCCGAGCAGTTTTGTCTCTTCCATTCTTTTTTGTTTTCATACTTACCAAATGGCCTAATCATCTAACTTAAAAATTTATTTTCTGCTAAAATAGAAGATTCACAGCACACTTTTCGGTTGTGATGATATAGAGGTTTTAATGGAGGTCAATAAGTGTAGACATAACTGCTTCCATTTGTTTGTGACAGTGTTAGTTATTATTTACTGACTCATATAACTCCATCGTATCATACAGAACTGTACAATGGGTGTTAGGTCAGATTTACTGTGAAATTATATGCGAAAACATCCATAGTAATGAAGAAACATTGTTATAATAATTAATGCTGGGGCTTTAAGGAATCCTAAATTAAAAGATATGTCCCTTTAAAGTAACTCCTAGAACTCTCCCAGCTCTCTGCTCTCTACCTGCTCCAGTTGACATCTGAGGGTCGTCTCCTCCACTTCCCAGGTCGCCCTGTCATCTGCATAGTGCTGCTGAATCTCATGTTTCTCTCTCTCCTCATCCCGCAACTCAGATCGGAAATCATCCAATAAGCCCTTAAATGCAGCCAGGAGCAGCCGGTTTTCACTTGCCTGGAAAATATGATATTAACGATAATCAGCAAAAACAACACACTCTCCTAAAAGAAAGCCGATACCTGTGTAATACGACTACTATGAGAAAAGCCAGGCAGGTAGACAGGAATTATTTACACATAGTATTTTTGTTGAAGATGTCACAAACTCTCATTTTTAGTGAATACACAACAGAACAATAAATCTGGCGGTTTATCATTACAGATATACCATATTGCAGCTAGAATATAGAGAAGAATCGTCTTCCCTTTTCACTCTTTATGGTGTATGACAGTATAGATATATAGATATAGTATAGATAGTTAATTGCACACTCCAGCTACTGTTTCATTCATTGTAGCAAAATTAATCTCATTCCAGTTCAGTTGACGATAGCCCTTCATTCGCTGCTATCCAAACCAGCAAAACCCATTATTCTCTCTCTGTGCTCCGGAAGTGATACCCAATGAAGTGGAATTATGTATCTGAGCAGTCTCTTGATAATTCTACAGCATAACTTCTGGAAAAACCTACCGTATATTCCGGCGTATAAGACGACTGGGCGTATAATACGGAATATACGGTATGTTGTGTACTTATTTAAGCATATGGCAGATTAGACAGGAGAGTAAAGTACCAATATGTCAGTGGCCTCATGAACCCCCATATTCTCCATGAATGAATCCTCATTTATAAAGACACAAGGCTATGCTTTCATGTTGTTCTTCTATTAGAAATGATGTGTCCCAAGCACAGACCAATCAGTAGCTAATTTATTTTTACAAGTTTTTCATCCAAGTCCTTTAGGTCAAAATCAATTACAGGCTGGAGAAAAATAATTATTGGTTGTAATCCCACTTTACATCGATGCTTTAGGTATTTGAATTCCCTTTACCTGGCAGCATGAGTACAATGGTTAATCATCCCACTTTTACTAATATTTGGACAACAACATACGAAGAAAAACATTTCACCGTCACACCAACTAAAATGTACCAAAAATAAAACATTGAAAAAAGATTTATTTTTTCTTGCGCACGGAATGAACCTGTGATCACTTGGATATACTATGAAACAGAGACCCATTTCCCCCCCCCCCCGAAGCTACTTTATCATGGGAGATAACAATGGCTCATAGAGAAGTGTATATTATTGAGCTAGGCCATTATATAGATTAGTCTTGCAGGGATCAGCACTTTCATCTGCTGAGTCAAGCCAGCGGCGGTAAAATCACTGTCATTCCGATAATCTACACTGAATGGGTGTTTGTATCTGGCTTGGCATCAATGAAAAGCTTTTAAAAGTTTCATTGATCTAAATAGCACAAATACTTCCCTCTATTGCTTAGCACAAACTGTGGCAATGCATAGAGAATTGGTTCTAAATTGTGAATAGTGAGGAAACAAGAGACAAGGATTATAATTGTTTTCCCACATTGGCATTTCGTATAAACCTAAGTTCTCTAATACCATGGCAGCATGGTTATATTATACATTAATAGGCGCGGTAAATGCAGAAATGAGCGATATTTGGCATTTTTGCTGCTTAAAAATCTATGATGCCCATGGTACACAAGCATGGAACCCGCTTTCATCAGCCGTCTACGAGCGATGAGGGATACACCAAGGGCTTCTGTACACACTGGCACAGGTTTGCAGTCCATTGTGACTCTGAGTGAATAATGCTACATGTTACATATACATACGTTATAAATTCAGCCAAGGGAGGGCTTGTGAGAAGGAAGGGGGCTCCCAGACTGCTTTTATTTGAAGATTTTCAGACGTTATCATATAGTCTGGGTTATACATGTGGATTTTCCACACAGTTTGCTCTGGTGAATGTGTGTCGAAGAGAAGTAGTACTTTTTGAGAGAGATGTCTGCCACATGTGTTTTTTGGGCCGATATATCGCTGGACCATTTGGCATGGATTGCTTCTTGGGCGGTATTGGTTTGCCGGACCTCGCCTGAATAAAGAATGGTTAACTGGCAGTCCATTAGATGGCATCGCTGGGAATGTTACCTGCTTCTTGTGCTGTAATAACTCGGCTGTCTGAAGCTGGGGGTTGATGCTATCAGAAGTGGAATGTTGGGAATAATCCTGTAATGCAAACACAGCATCATCGTCCTCTTCATCACCTTCATCCAAGTTGGGGTCACTTCCTCTGCGGTCAGAATTAATGGAAAATTCGGGAAAGGTGTTCAGCTGGTCAATCTGGAAAGAAATGTGTGTAATAACATTAGAAAATACATTTAAACGGTAATTAAAAGGTAATGGGAACTTTTTACATTCTCTGGACTGTAACGTGTACTAAAAAACATTTCACAGCAAAATGAAGAATTCAATGCAAGACTAAAATCTCTGTCTCTGTCAACCCCATCTGATTGAACAATTTGTCTTGTTTTCTATAATTTTTTTTTTGTTGTTGGAATACATTTCATTTGGGAGCAAAAAAAGTTATGTTGGTGGATAATTTGAAGGAGCCTAATTCAGCAAATACTCCCCTCCAAATGACACATATGAAAACAAATAATGTTCCAATCCGTAGTAAGCAACAGTAACATTAATGATAACATCCAACCAAGGACGAAAAGAGAGCTTCAATGACACTTTCCTGGCATTATCACTGCAAATACATAAAACCGAATAAATGGTCATACTGCCATTATGTTAGTATAATAACTGATGCCAGGGTTTAAGTAAGCTAGGAAAAAAGGACACAACAAATGAACCTGCACACCAATACACTAAAAGGAATTAAGACAAACACAACATATGAATAAACATGATAAAAACAGGAAGAGATCATGAATTATGCCTTTCGGTGACGAGTACTGCTTATGTTTCACCCTCTATATATACACATCAGATTTCGTCACTGCCAAATGGGAATTAAATAAAAGTCACTTACTTTTAAACTGTACTAAAGAAATTTCTGAAGATGTGTTAGTGCTATCACAATGTTTCTTGAGGTTTCAGATAATTTTCAAAGCAATATTATCAATAAGCTACATAGTATGAGGTCTAGAAAGGCAGAATAGAATCTTCTATTACCATTGTGTCTGTAAATCTGATTGTATACATGAGAAAACTAAGTGTACACAAATGCATAAAAAATTGTATAAACAGACACATAAAAAATGTGAGACAAGGTCCGAGTTGGGAAGAACAGCACACTGAGACTACAGGGGAGGGAGCTCCATTTCTAGTGTAATCATGCTTATTTTATGTCTGTAGTCCACTATACTTAGAATAAGAACATTAGATAAGAACCATTCTGCCCATTTATCCTGCCTGTTTTGTTTTCTGCTGTAAATAATCAAATACTACTATAAACCGTCCTTGGCGTTGTCTTAGATTCAGGATAGCCAGACTAAGGCTTCCATGATAGGCAAACCAGCTACCGAACTCCACTCTATAAAGGCCCTTGCACTGAAATGTAACACCATTTTTTGGACACAATGCAACATTCACTGATACAATTTAAAGTCAGTAAGAACAGAACTGAACACAGCTGACTTTCATCAATCCTCATGTGTTAACCGGTTAAATTGCATTGTAATTAAAGAAATTCTGAACATTTTTAAACAAAGTTCTTGAGGGCCAAGCAATTATGTGAGAACTTAGTCTCCAGCTGTTGTGTGAGATGTTACCTGAAGAAGTTCATCCCCCACTTCCTCTTGTTCTGCCCTCTTGCACTGACGCCACTGTGCCAGTAGCCACTTTAACTTGATATACAAGACGAAGACATTCTGTTTGAAGTTCCTCAGCTCCTGCTGTAGAAGGCATTTCTCCTGACTCCAGGTTTTATCTTCCAGTTTATTCTGAAGAGTGAGACTCTGGACCTCCAAATCCTTTCTTCTTATTGCTTTCAAGTGTTCCTCTTCCAGCTATAAGAAGGAAAACAAAAACCCTTACTCCAAAATGCCAATGGAATAAAAGCTTATAACAATGAGATGGATGGTGATACTATAGAAATAGGTGTGCCTGAGGCCAACTGTGCAGTACAAAAACACTAAACAGGGTCTACAGGTCGAAACCATTAGGAGGCTGTGAGGAAAAAGTCATGTCTGATTCCGTTCTCCAACAGTTTTTGGAAAATTAGCCAGGCCGTCAGAAGCCTAGGATCCCATTGGATTACATGAGCTGGGATTCGGTCAATAGACACAACTCACTGACTCAAATAATCACAAATAAATGACACTTAAATTTAGGATATGATTGAGCAAGGGATAATCAGCGTTGAACCAATTTATCAACACATGACTAGGATATCTGATACGATGCATTTGTCTCAACATTCCAATTGTGGTTAGAAACTGAGAGGGGAAGAATCTTTCTTAATATTTGTATTTGACCTTGCAACCTATTGTTAGCTATTTTGCAATTGAGTAAGGTATTTAGAAGAAGAAATGTGTTTTAACCACATAATGTAATTTGAATACTTTCATACTGATGAAAGAAGGACAGAGGCTTCTCGATTGGGTACCACTGGATACTTTATATATTATGGCAGCTAATATTGGTCAGCGCTGTAAAGGTTGGCTGATAATGTGATCAAATACCTGAATGATTCTGTCTGTCACCTTTTCACACTCCTCCTGATGAAGTCTTCGTTCTTGTTCAAGAATAGCCTGTAGTTCCCTTAAAGTTGAATTCTTTTCGGTGGACATATGGTTGCTAAGCTGATTAGTGGAAAGAATGGTAAGGTTTACTTTTGACCACGAAGTGACATGACAAGCATATATCTGCTAGAACCAGTAGACATTAATGTCACATATCCGCTTCAGAACGACACAGCCACGAACAGTAACGATGCGCGACCACTACAGATGCTCTTATTTACAGTAATGATGTCATGGCTCGCCTCCTTCTGCACTTGGGCACCGTTTTTAACCCTTTAAAGGAGATTCATTTTATAATCAAGATAAAGAAACAAAATATAGGTATAACACGTTTTGCATCTCTGGTGCATGCACTTTTGAGAACTACAACTCAAATCATCCAAGCCATCATTCTGGATAAGGGTTATGGGAGTTGTATAGGTCATTTCTGTTTTATTTTAAAAATATATATATATTAAAAAGTAAATGCATTTTTAAAAACTAATTTCCTCTGTATTATTATTTTTTTTTAACGGTTGTATTGAGGGGAGGGGATTAGTGGAATATTGGGGGCACCTATAAGGTATGAGGGATTAGGCCATTTTAATTACCAGTTATATGTACAGAAAAGCAGTACATATTCAGTAAAATAAAAATAGCTTTTTATCCTTGTATCCCAAAGCAAAATATCTTTAATGTTCCACTATTGTTTGCAAAAGTCTCCTTTAAGCCAAATGACTCACTAAATAATGGCAGCAAACGATTGCCTTGTTTTTAATAACTTTGAAAACAGAAAAAAAATACATCAAGGCAATATTAAACAGAATAATCAGTAATTCTAGTAATTGTTACACTGATATTTTAATGTAATTGAACATGCATTAAGAGTGGATAATAATGTCATGGCTTGTCTAGTAACTATAAATTGAAGTGGGTATAATTTAGAAAACTGTATGTTTATTGAAATATGAAGGGCAACTCAGTGAGGTCATAGTATACTTCATACTTAAACCAGTGACCTCAAAGTATTCAAGTAGAAGACTTATCTATAGATTATATAGTGTGAACTCTGCCCTTCCTGCAGAAGTTCACTGGGCTGGCCCTTCATAGTAAAGAGCTTGGGTTCAAATAGTCAGCTCAGCTACAAGCTCATACTATAAGTTTTATTCCGGTCAGACTGAGACACAAATTTCAAGCTGCAGAGATCCGTTCTGTTAAAATATAATACAAAATTATAACTTACTGCGTCACACAACATGTTAATTATACGTTCTTCTTTATGGATTTGTGATCACCATTAGGTGACCTAGATTTTGGGCATGTGCCGCACCCCCATTGCTTCTCCGCCATGCTGGACCTCTGATCCAGAGGAGCATTCCATGTGTTCCATGTGGGGTTAAAGCTTCTCATGTGAGATATCTTCAGCCCTCGTGCCCACTGATCTGGTACTAATCGCTGCTTTACAAAATGTAGTGTGACCTAATTCCCACAATGCTCCCAAAGATTGTCAGCTGATTTGCAAAAGTGATTATCCCAACCTTACGGACCTACTCTGTATTTACAGGTTTATTATGAAACTTTCTCCCATAATATCCCTTTTGAATAAATGCTAAATTCTGCTAAATGATTTGGATCAGAAGTCATTGTACCATCTAATTTCTATAAAACATTTCAATTAAACGTGACATCTTGCAGTATTTTGAGATGTGCTTATTAAAACTGCGAAGTACACCATGTGCTTCTGTCATTCCAATAAGCGCTAAAAACTAGGCACTATTTTTTTGTTTAAAGTTACACTTCTGCCATGATATGCAGTTTAACTCATATGATAGGTGAGAGGTCCCTGAAAGAAGGGCCTAAAAGACCCTCGTGCTTATGCGCAGAAAGCTTTCCTACGGATTTGAATAGGAGTGCTTTCCTGTGACAGGTTGGCTGCTTCCGTGGGGAGAATTGACATATCACAGATGAGGAAAGGAGCTGCCGCTTTCCCCTAAGATAAGTAACCCTTTTTTAAAATTAAAAAGAAAGAATGCATATTAAAAGTACTCAAAGTACATTTGATATGCATCCTGTTTTGTTAATGCTATCAGGGATGCTATACAGTCCCTTTAACATGTGTATAGTAATACTAGCCTCAAATTCTTATAGTGTTATATATATAATATAGATAAGTGTCCTCTCAATATATCCTTCTTGTCAAAGCACAAACATGCTATACTCATCACTAGACCAGAGTTCCACAAGATCTAACGAGACACTCAGGACCCATGCACAAAAAAGTGTTCCCACTGATCTCAATGGGAGTGCTTTCCTGCCACTGATGGGACAACACAAGGTGGTAAGTTGCAACATCTCCTAAAAGTATGCACTTTTTTGCCCTACAGATTAAAAAAAGCATAGTAAAATACTTAAAAATGTATTCTTTATTGGTGTGGCTGTATGGGACACGGGAGTGACTCTTTAAAAATCCACTATGTCACTATATAGACATAACAGAAACATTTAGTGTAATGTATTTATTTTTGAATCTAATGACATGTTGCTAACTCGCAGAGTACCTAGTCTGGATGAGATGTCTTCTATTCTCTAGTAAACTGTAATTTTATTCAAAGTGTACCTTGTATCACTAGGCGTTGCCGGTAAATATTTTACAAGGGTTTATTCAGTTATGGTATTGCTCACATACATTTAACCCATTACCATGCTGCTCAAATCATCCAGGAAATATGAGAACAAAACTACAGTAAGGGTTCTTTGGGGAGGTCTGGATGCTAATGTGTAATGTAATATTGCTGACCTCTAGACTCATACAGCCCTTGTCTCCTGGCCTGTAGCACTTAATGTCTCCATCAGTTCTGCGGTCATGATTTACAAGGACACGTTGACTATCTTCTTCAAGGTCATTGTTGAGCTGCCAATCCATGTGTTCCCTTAGTTTGGACTGCTAGGTGCATGAGTAGTACATAAAACAAAAAAAAAACAAACAACAAAAGGGGGGAGGGGGGTAAAAATAAACAAAATAAACTAAAAGAAAATAGATGGTGGAAAATACTACAAGACAAAGAAAAGCGTGAACAGGAAAACTAACTTAAATATGGTGGCAAAAGAAAGCGAAGAGAACAAAACTAAAAAGAGAATGAGCAAAATAATGGGCTGAAACATCTGAAAAGCAAAAAAGAGAAAAAAAGAGGGGGGAAAAAAGAACGCAAACACTGGTTATGAGACGCGCATGCAATGGGAGATGCAGTGTGTCATACTGACAGTAAGCGTGCAGACTGTGATTGTATCAGTTTCCTTCCCATTGTTATACCCAAGTAAGCCATGTTGTGAGGCACATCATTCATGCATTAGAAATAAGAATTAATCTTTAATACTTATTGCCGATGTTGCTGTTTGTCAAAGAACAAAGATGTTCTTTGTTATATTGTATAACATTCAATAATATACATATTTATATATATTTCCTGGACAGCATTGCAATAAATATACTGATAACAAATCAATAATAAAGATGGGAGCAAATTACAGTTAAAGTTCACGAATGCCAAATGTCAAAATAACGAAGAATGCATTGAAATTACAATTATGTACCTGGAAGTCAGTGGCAAGGTCTTTACCAAGATTCCCAATGGGTGAGTCCCGAGACATTGAAGTCAAGTTGGATAAGTAACTAGAAGATTCAGTGAGATGAGGCATTGGGGAGAGGTCTTCTTCATGCTCTTTTAAGTTCTCCCCTGTACGATCAACCATTTCTAAGAAGTTGTGCAATTCTTTCCTGAAAGCTTTCATTTTAGTATTGATGCCGTCCAGAACTTCTATATCAATGTCGTTTGGCTTTGGTGAACAGCTTTTTATTGCCTGTTCACTAGAATAGGTTCTCATCTTCAATTTGCCATCATAAATGAAACCATCTGTATCCGTAATTAGACTTTCTACGGTTCTCTCTAATCTCTCAGCCTCATGTTTTATGTTTAGAAAATAAGCTGTATCCTCTTTTGATTTAACAGTACACAGGTTCCCAATTTCGGATGGTTTTAGACTCTCAAAACCTGACGTCTTTTCATAGGCTTCTTCAGAGTCACTTTCTCCACCTATAGGTCCTTCTCTCTTTGGTTGAGTTGAGCGTCCGTCCTCGCTGTCACTTTCTTTTTTCCCTGTATCACTTTCTGCATCACTATCCCGAGGGCTTGCTGCTCGCGTGCCCAGGTGAGATTCTAGATCATAACG
This sequence comes from Spea bombifrons, assembly GCF_027358695.1. Lineage (NCBI taxonomy): Eukaryota > Metazoa > Chordata > Amphibia > Anura > Pelobatidae > Spea > Spea bombifrons. The sequence goes on from NC_071091.1 coordinate 75,699,328, forward strand.
TTGCACGTTGGATAATAAAACTCTGTTTTCGTATTGAAGTTTCATAACTTTACCGCTTAATTCACTGATCTGGACCCTAGCGGACTTTAGTTCCTCCTGCACAGAACCGTTGCATTTAGAGGAGCTGCCATCAATCCAGACAAGGTCCTGGTCTGGCCCAAACTTGAATCTATTCAGCTCAGAAGTGAGCTGCTTGTTGTGATCCTCTATCTCAGAAATGGATCTCCTCAGCAGCTCGGCCTCTTCCTCCACAAATTGGAGATGCCGGCGCAGCTCTGCGGCAGATTCCATGGAATCACCATAAGGTGAGGTAGGAATGCTTGAAACATACTCCCTGCTTAGAAATTCCTTTTCATACTGACACCTGAGATCTTCCATTTCTGCTTTAATGCCCCTGTTTTCTACCTCCAGTTCTACTATCTTCCTGCCCAGGATGTTAGCTTCCTCCTCGACAAGCTTAAGACGCAGTTTCAGCTCTGCTTCTCTAGTGCTGGGTGGACCACCTGTTTCTCCAGTTGGGAGAGGACAGTCAACATCTCCATAGACCGACTTGTATTTCTCCAGTTCCTGTTCTAACTCATCTTTCTCTTTTCCCAGCTTGGCCATTTTTTTACGCATCAACACAGCTTCCTCTTTAGCAAACTGTAACTGGCATTTTAAATCAGCACTGTCCTCCTGGAAACAAAAGGGGACATGAAAGAGATGTTGTAGCCGTGGCAGTTTGAATGCTATGCTCTCAAATCTAAAATAATAGTAAGTACATTGCTCTCACTGTTTGTAAAGAGCTACATCAACTGTTGATAAAAACAGTATCATTGACATCCTACAGCACACATCAATGCAAAAGTTACATTCTGACAAAAACTTAATCAAGATGGGTCAATTGATTTCTCAACTATAAATATGTATCTACCTATCTACCTGTTAGGTTGGATACAAAATTAAGTTACCTGGCCAAACGTCCTTTTCTCTTTGTGCATCTCTCTGCTACCTCTTCTTTTAAGTGAGCTCTGTGAAAAAAAAGCATGATAATTGTCTCAGAATATACAATATACGAAATGATTTACAGAATCCGAGGAGCCTGCGATATATACTTGACTAAGGCTATGCAGTAGTAGAAACTCCAACACAAATGTAATACAACACAAACAAAAGTGAAATGACACAAGTGCATAATTTTAGATACACTACAACCACTTATTATAGATTGATCTGCGCATTAAATTTCATATAACCGGGATAATAACCAAGAACTTGGAGGTCTAATGAGTAACCATAAGAATATTGGTGAATCTGATTTACTAGCACGGTTCTCCTGCACTAACACAGCCAATGCAGCAATTTATTTATATGGTTATATGAGTGTGTAGCACTATAAACTATTTTCTTTTCATGTTTTGAAAATTTAGATCCCTTTGTATTGGAAAGAAGGCACTTTCTTTCCCGGCTGCCTTAACCACACTACGCTTCATGATCCATGTCATAAAGGAACGAGCTAAATAATACTGAAGCAATATTGTTGCTGTGATACATGATGGCCACCAAAGCCCAAAGGTTTCCAATACAGATAAAAGATTCTACTTGTGGGAAGAATGTATTATATTGGTATTACCTAATTCTGACAATGTTATGGAGCAGTGAAGAGAGGGCACTGATGAACTATCAATGACTACTAAAGAGACTTTACGATCTAACGGTTCTAAGGTGGTCTTTATAAGGATCCCGATTGTTCTTGAGTTCTAAATATTGCTTAAGGGTCTACTACAATTTGTATTACAATTAAATACCTTAAGAGACACACAAACTAGTAAAATAATTCATGGTAAAGATAATATTAAATACCCTTGTAATTCATCTGTGAGCAGTTTCCCACGTGCAATTATGCATTCTGTAATTTAAAATCCCCATTTTCCGTCCTGCATTACAAAATAATTATACTAAATCGCTAACTGACTCATGCTTTATGTTCTCCCAAACTTGAGCAAGTGGAGACCTGCAGGGCTATAAAATCAAAGTGTAAAACCTCTTGTATGGATGTTACATATGTTTAAAAAACTGTATATTCTAAAGCTGGGAGACAGAGACAGAGATGTCTGTTGGATGACAGACAATGAAGTTTTTTATAACGATTAATGATGAACTGGCACAATCCAGAATGATCTCAACAGACCGAAAACGAAAAAATGAAGAAGAAAAAAACCCCAAGAATAATCAGATAGCAAGAATGTAGTATTTGTGATAATTATTTTACAAAAGGAACTGCACAAATGTACGGTAAAGATGTTTCTTCTCAATTCTCAAGTATGCAAACTTTAGTGGGAGGTGAAATCACTTATATGTGAGTTGAGCGATCATGTGGAACCGTGCATACACAGTGAGTGTACCTACGTCTCTCATTTTCCAATTCCGCAAGAAAAAAAAAGAATGCATGTGCCAAGTGAAATTCAGTTCATTTTCTGCTGTTTCTGTACCTTTTATTGTGACTTTTTAAGTCTGCCGAAACCTGTGATTTGTTCCAAAATGATACAATGATATAAAACAGGGCATTTCATGGCAGATTACTGTTGGTGGCAACATCAGCCAATATACATAATAACAACGGTTGTAATGTTTTATATTTGTTATAAAATATACACTCTTGTCAGCAGTTTTTGCGTCTTAATTCCATGTTTTTGAAGCACTAATTAAAAAGATTATGGGATTATGTATTATGCTCACACTTTACCCGGGATAACTGTCATAAGGATTAATGAAACAGTAAATAAGTACATTTAGAGGATGGTGCAAGCAGGTTCTACAATGATCAAACACTGGGGGAAATAGATTTAGAGAAATCTATCCAATCTCAGAAGAATGTTGATACATAAATCAATAATTAATTATGTGCATTCATATCATTCCAAAAATTTAATATGTATAACTATCGTTCATAAAAATATCAAATACTGTATATCTGCATTAGTAGATAAAATGCACTAATCTGATCTGCGTGATCTGTTGATATATATAAAAAAAGATCTCCTTAACGCATATTTACTTAGCAATATGTAAAATATAACCTTCTAAATAAGAGGACAGATATTAATATATGTAAATATTATATTTTCTTCTTAAAGTCAATACTGTTTTTGATAAGATTTATTTGTGAGTGCACACAGCTATTCAAATCTTTGTGACTTGTTTTATGTGTTAGATGCATAACTTTGACGTGTCCCTGTTTTGGAAAGGTAAACCCTCCTAAAGACTTAATCACTGGTTCACTCTCTCATCCCCAAATGCCCCTCTTTTTTACGAGTTCAGAATGTACACTGATCAGCCATAACGTTATGACAACCTGCCTATTATTGTGTAGGTCCCCCTTTTGCTGCCTAAACAGCCCTGACTCGTCGAGGGATAGGCTCCACTAGACCTCTGAAGGTGTGCTGTGGTATCCAGCACTGAGAGGTTAGCCGTAGATCCTTTAAGTCCTGTAAATTGCGAGGTGGGACCTCCATGGATCAGACTTGTTTGTACAGCACATTCCACAAATGCTCGATTGGATTGCGATCTGGGGAGTTTAAAGGCCAAGTCATCACCTTGAACTCATTGTTGTGTTCCTGAAACCATTTCTGAACCATTAATGCTTTGTGGCAGAACGCATTATCCTGCTGAAAGAGGCCAACGCCATTAGGAAATAGTGTACATGGTCTACAACATGGCTTAGGTAGGTGGTTAGTGTCAAAGTGTCATCCACATTAATGGCAGGACCCAGCAGAACATTGCCCAAAGCATATCACTGCCTACCCCGCCTTGGCTTCTTCCCATTGTGCATCCTGGTGCCATAAATTCTCCAGGTAAGCACACGCACCTGGCCATACATGTGATGTATAAGTAACGTGATTCATCAGACCAGTCCAACTGCTTTCATTGCTCTGTGGTCCAGTTCTTAGTCTCACGTGCCCACTGTAGGCACTCTCGGCAGGGGTCAGCATGGGTACCTTGCCTGGCCGCCCATGGCTCTGTCACCGGTTCACTGCTTTTCCTTACTTGGACCACGTTTGATAGCTACTGACCACTGCAGTCTAGGAACATCCCAACTATTTTATTTGTATTCTTCTAAATTTATTTGTCACATAAATAGCTACCATTAAATCATTTGGAGGTATAGAGCCATCAGCAATTACATAGGGTCATGATGTATTCATTTGAAAAATAAAAAAATTCTACTCTAGTTTTGTAATTTGGCATAAAAATGGGTACATATGTTTCATTAACAATTCATAAAGGGTAGAATAACGCAAAGAATGTGTGGAATAAGCAAAACATCACAGTCCTCCTTTGTAAACAGACATCCTTCACTGATGAATGTAGGCGAAGCAAAGCCCAGCAATCTATTATGTAGTGAACAGGAATACAATGTTTAATCTGTTATCACCATTAAGACAGAATCTGTCCCTATGCCACATGGCACACAGACACATACTAATTAACCTTCTGAGAGCCAGAAACATGGACAGCTAACTGCAGCGCATGGCTATGTCAGGTACCAATTCACCTGAGGTTAGGTTGCCACTTAGTGTTACAAAGGCAAAAGCTCTCTAATGGTTGATATTTCACGTATAGTAGGGTTATAAGGAAAGACATTCTTCTGCGACCTGTTTGGTTCCCCATAACATAAACCTGACTGCTAGCCTGGGATGGTCCTGTTGGAAATGGGCATGGCCTCTGGCATTTTTAGAACAAATTAATGTCATTTGCTCTAAATTATTAGCTGTACAGAATTTATTGATCTAATTCTTCTAAACCATATCTTTAAGATATACCATGATTTCTGGTGTCATACATATATATAAATATATATATATATATATTTACAGTGAATCAATATTAGATTTAAACATGTTTCGGAAGAAAGCATTTTGGAATATTCACAATAAAATGCACAGGAAGTGCTCTAAAGAGCTGGTACAAAAAAACTGCTTCCCCTCCAGGCTGCAAGAAACAAACAGCAACATATTGGTTCCTTATGACAATGATATAACTGCAGAAAATTATAATAATTTGTTTTAAATGAGAACAGGGTGTCTTCTCCTGAACTAGTATCCTTTAATAAGAAACTGCAACGGTACCAAGAGATGATCCAGCACGTATCCACATTAAGGCTGTAGACCAAATGCCAGAAGCTCATTTTAATCCAGTACACTTGTTAAAAAGCAGCTGTAGGATTATTTAAGGACATCAATGACATAGAAGCCAGATCTTGCCACTACTGATCCATCAGACAGGAACAGTCTAAATCTGAGACGTTTCCTGATGACTGCATATCACTCTAACAAGCTTATATGTGATGATGTCAAATGCTGGGTTTTTTTTATATACATTTTTGTATAAAACAAATGCATTTACTAAGAATTGTACAACATACTTTATTTTTCATCAATTGAGTGTGAGTGTATCACTCTCTGTATATCATACTGACATTAAACACACAGTTCATGGAAAATGTTCTTGAGAAGAGAATGTGTGGCTGCTGACGCAACAAACCATCTCTATGCAGCACTTAAGTGCACTGTTCAGAGCTGGTAATGGACAAAGTATTGTCTAGGGAAAACAGAGATTTGCCAATTTGACAGTAAATGGGAAATATTTACTGCTTCTACACAGTAAGACAGGAGGTAACATAGATTAGACAAGACGTTACACTCACAAACTAGGCTACTGGGGGAATTTTAACATGCTCTGAGTCTTTACAAGATGGGTTGACATACAGAATCATGTAGAGCTCTCAACATGTATTTGTCATATGGAATGACTTATGGAACCATGGAGAAATGTAAGCAACCTCTGAGATTTAACAAAACCTCCCCCCTGTACAAAACGGCCATGTCTGATTTAATGGATTATATGTAATAATTCTGCATAAACGGATATGGGGCGTTTCTAGGTTTTTAGGGGCCCTAAGTTGAAATGATTTATCGAGGTTCCATTTTTAACACAAGTCATAAAAATGAATGATTACACATAAAGTAAGAAATGCAGTATTTACTGTATAATGGCAATTGCATTTAAACATAAGTAAATTACAATAATATAACTTTATGAGGAACCTATGCCACACCTGGATTTTTTTTCTCTTTCATTTTGAAGCCATTACAGTTTTAGGAATATTTAGTACACGTGCTGTGAAAAAGTATTTGCCCCTTACCAATTTATTATATTTTTGCATACTTTGTCCCCTTAGATGCTAAATCAACAAATTAACCAAATTTAATGGATAATTGGGTTAAATTTCACTAGACACACCAGGCATGATTACTGCCAGCCCTGTTGAATATAAACATCAAATTGTCTTGGAAAATGAAGTAGGCTAAAAAGTCTCAAAAAGCAGCTCATAATGCAGCGATCTAGAGAATTTCAAGAACAGAAGTCATTGACATTGATCAGTCAGGTTTCAAAGATAGTTGAAACCTGGGACTCCAGAGAACCCCGGTTAGAGATAATACCTACAAATAGCTAAAACTTGGAATAGTGGTGAACCTTCCCAGGAGTGGCTGCCTAACAATATTCCTCCAAGATCACATTGACGACTTATCCAGCAGGTCACAAAAGATTAACGTAAAGAACTGCAGGCCTTACTTATCTCAGTGTTCACAATTCCACAATAAGAATGGGACTGTACAAAAATGGCATTTTCGTCTCACATTTGCCAAAAAAAGGCATCTTGAGGACACCCAATGTCCATTGCATGTACATATTAACCTCTAACAAATCAATAAAATAACCACAGACACAGAATTGTAAATTGGATAAAATTGGCCGTAGCTTTATTTAACCCCTTAAGGACCGGGCTCATTTTTCGTTTTCTACCCTGTGGGACCGAGGCTGTTTTGACACTTTTGTGGTGCTTGTGTTCAGGTGTAATTTTCTCCTCACCCATTTAGTGTACCCACATAAGTTATATATTGTTTTTTTCAGGACAAGATGGGCTTTCTTCAGATACCATTATTTTGATCGTATCATCTTATTTACTATAAAAAAAATAAAAAAAACATGGTGAAAAATTGAAAAAAAGACATTTTATGACTTTTATTTCAAAAATATTTTACTCACCTAAAAAAGCAAGTAAAAAAACTAGCTAAATAGATTCTACTACTTGTCCTGAGTTTAGAGATACCCAATGTTTTTATGTTTTTTTGCTGTTTTTTGTACGTTATAGGGCAATAAGTACAAGCAGCGTTTTATGATTTCCAAATCTTTTTTTAACAAATCTGGTCAGTCTGCCTACATCTCCTCTTTGGAACATCTTTGAAGCCGGTTAACTCAATTTAACCCATTCAAACCATATATTTTTGAAAACTAGACACCCCAGGGTATTCCATATGCTGTTATTTTAACCCTTTCCATGCACCAATTATAGAACTACACTTTGTCAAACTTTGTAATAGTAATTTTTTTTATTTTTTTTTTCACACAAATTGTACTTTAGTTATAGATATACAGGTCCTGGTATATGTCACTGTCAAACAACACCCCAATATGTGTTCAGGAACATCTCCTGAGTACAGCGATACCCCACATGCATGGGTTTGTCAGATTGTTTGGCTGGTAAAAGGCTACTTTTGGGGCATGCGTAATCCAGGTGGTCATTTGGTCATTCTGCCTCCATCTCCTCTTTGGAATATCTTTGAAGCCGGTTAACTCAATTTAACCCATTCAAACCATATATATTTGAAAACTAGACACCCCAGGGTATTCCAAATGCTGTTATTTTAACCCTTTCCATGCACCAATTATAGAACTACACTTTGTCAAACTTTGTAATAGTAATTTTTTTCACACAAATTGTACTTTAGTTATAGATATACAGGTTCTGGTATATGTCACTGTCAAACAACCCCCCAATATGTGTTCAGGAACATCTCCTGAGTGCAGTAATATCCGACATGCATGGGTTTGTCGGGTTGTTTCAGATTTAAAATGCCACATTTGGGAAGTGCGCTTTTTTCTCCATTTTGGTCAGTCTGTACCTATGCCCTATCTGTGAGCTAGGCCACTCCAATTTACCCCATCAGCCATTTTTTTTATATATTAGACATCCCTTGGGTATTTGAAGTGCTTTTATTTTAACTCTTTGAGATTTTTGAGAAATTTTAGCACTTGCTCAAAATAATAAACTTTATTTTTTTATTTTTTTTTATTTTTTTAATACTTTTTTTATATTTTTTTTTTACACATTTTGCTGGTACTGGATGGTTCATCTAGTGACATCACTGCATAATTATTTTTAAATGTTAGCACATTTTTTTTTTTTTTTGAATATTTTACTAATCACATAGTGATTAGAAAGCTGGGCTCCATTGACTTGCATGGTTGAATGCAGTACCTGTATTCAACCAGCAAGTGGAGCCAGTTCTCTAGAGGGTCTGGAGACCCTCTAGCGAACTTTTTCGTCTCTCTTGTTTTATTTCCCGGGCCGCCGCCATCTTACTTGATGGCGAAGATCACCGGCAGCTGCGGCTGTGACCGCCCACCTAAAGGTAAGTATTTGGTGTCGCTGGATGCCTCCTGATCGAGGCATTCCAGCGACACCATTTAAGTTTAGGAGGCGATCGTTGATCGCCTCCTAAACGCTTTTAAAACGGGCGTCCGCCGCCATACAATGTATGGCGGCTGTTGACGCCCCGGGGAGGGGCCAGACATGGCCCCCGATGCCGATCTCGGCCTTGCTGAATGCCTCGACATCGAGGCATTGCAGCAAGGCCGTTTAAGCGAAGAAAGTGATCCTTGATCACTTTCTAAGCTTATTTAACTTTTTGACGGTTCAGGACCGTCAAAGGTCATTTAGTGACCTTCTTGTCATGACGGTCCTGAACCGGCAAAGGTCGCGAAGGGGTTAAAGGGTATAAGAGGCATTAACAACACAAACCATTTAACGTAATAACCAAATAACTTCTTATATATAATACATCAAATACAATCCGCCCCTTTCTCAGCCAGATTGTGTAACACCAAGCCTCTGTCTACCTCAACGCAGAGGCGACCTTTACCCCTTATAAAACTACGACAATATAACATATTACATGCCTTACATTTAAAACAAAAGGGAGGGGGGGTGGGACGCTTGCTCAGCAACAGCTCCTTGCAGATTTTTCCTGAGGTGAATTTAATCTCCCTGTGCGCAGCTATTTATTTATTTTACTGTTGCCACACGCTGTAAGCACAGCTGACTGCACCAATCAGCTGTGCTTATTTTTCCCGCCGCACAGAATGCCCACTCAAACCTCGTGCTGGAGCACAGCTGATTAACCAATCAGCTGCGCTAAATAAACTGCCTGCCCAGTAACCTAGAATTAGATTTAGCTAGCCTAGCCCACCAAAACTTTATGCCTTAACTATCCTGACCTTTTAGTGACCCCTGTTATATAACTAATGTCCAGCAATGGACAATTTGCGCGCCGCTTAGGCAGCTTGCGCTTTCAAGACTTTAGGAAGACATAGGTCTGTTACATCTGGCATAAAGCTAACACAGCATTCCACAATAAGAACATCACACCAACAATCTAACATGGTGGTGGTAGTGTGATGGTCTGGGGCTGCCTTGCTGCCTCAGGACCTGGGTGATTTGCTATAATTGATGGAACCATGAATTCTGCTCTCTTCAGAAAATACTGAATACTTTCTCCCCATCAATTTGTGACCTAAACATCAATCAAACACAGTTGGGTTATGCAGGACACAAGCACCTCTACCTCTGAATGGCTCAAAAGAAACAAAATGAAGGTTTTGCAGTAGCCTAGTCAAAATCCTGACTTTTCCTATTGGGATGCTGTTACATGACCTTAAAAAGGTAATTCCCCTGTTTCTTTTAAAGGGGAAATACCGGCAAAACTTCTCTTTCACTGATTCCAGGACAGTTTGCTTATTCCCTTCATCTAACCAGACTCAGTGAGATGGAAAAGAATGTCAATTTTCACGAAATACACTTATTTGTAAGTTCTGCTTCCTGAGTTAAGCATTTAAATTAATAACTGTCCCACTTTACCTATTTCGGTTTTCACCATATCTAACAGCTCTAGCCTATCGCATGCCATTATTTTTACTAGGTTTTACACCACTGTTAAAGGCACGAGGACATACAAAATCAAATTGGATTAAAGAAATAATTCCTTAAATAAAATGAAAGCAAACCTCCATCCTCCCTTGCCAATACGAATAATTCCTCTTGTCCTCCCCCCCTCCTCTATAAATATAATTTATGAACTCATACCCATTAATATTTAAGGTTTCACAATGAAAATGGTTAAGCCTCTTTAAGCAGATGTACATCTACCAATGTAATAAACACAAAGGGAGCGGAACTTTGGTTATATATTTTACGCATAATATGCTATATTTTGCTCTATGTTGTCACACTACACTCCGTACACCGTAAGGAAAAATGACTTCCAGTGACACTTTATGCTATTCCCATGTGCCATTCTGCTTTCGATTAGCAGTGCTGTGATTGCCAAATTCTGAAAAATATTTTCCGGTGCCATCTGGCTTCTTGGCAGCTTCTGCACTTATTTTGGCAACTGTATAATTTACTGTCATGATACTCACTGCCGATTTCCATTTGACAGATCATTACAATAATTGCCTTCATTTCTCTTTGCATAGAACCCTTTTGAAAGGTGAATAATAGTTATAGTTTCAATAACATGACTCATATTTAGCAGTTACAAAATATTTTCCTTTCTTTATATCTTTTATGCTAATCTTATTAATTAACACAGAAAAGTACAAAACCTACATATTCGCTACGGTACAAACATGTGCTTCTCTTCTATAGTAAAATCATGCGTTTCCAGCTACAATACTCAAGTATAACATTAACCTCGATACCGTATTTCTGATACATTTAATGGGAAAAAAATGCTTTTCTTTCAAAAATGAGTAGAAAGCTAAGTGACCCCAAACTTTTGAATGGTTGCGTAGCTCTTGCAAAACTCTCAAAATTGGCCCTGAGGGTAAATTTATTTAGACCAGTGGTACTCGGTAACCTGATCGGCTTCCACTATTATAAACATTTATTATATTATTGATTGCTTTTGCGATCTACCAACAAACGTGTATTAGTACAGTTTCACATGTATTGCTTGATAAAAGACCCTGCACAACCCCAGTTAACAGGAGTTTAGGGGAATCTAGATATTTTTCTAGAATCTGGATTATATAATCAGCTATTTTATTAACAGGTATATTTTAACTATATTAATACGCATTTTGTAAAAGAGGATACCGCCAGCAGAGTATCTTTTTAATAATGTACACTTCAACAGCCATGGAGTGGTGGTATGTTACATATGGGACAAGGCAGAGACAACAATGGATTAAAGAATCAAGTTTCCTGGAAACACTGATTCGGTAAAAAAAAGAGAGAGACCTCAAGGGCATAACCTCCGTTCCTTCATGTAAAATACCAGTTAAGTTGAAATAGTTACAGTGAAAAATGACTAGTCCTAACTTGGCTATGACAATCAGCATACAAGGCATATACATGGAGTTGCCTTCCATATAGTTGCCAACTATCCTTGGCAACCAACCATCTTTATACTGTCTGTTGGCTCGCTCTGAAAGCATATGTTTAATGGAACCGTCAGTAGCGTTTGCACCCAAATAAAGTCTTTGCCTGGTGAATGTGCGTTAGTGTTTGGCAATGCTTCCTTATTTCTTAACTTTAAGTGGAGGGGATTTTCATCGCCTGGCTTGTCCCCACTATAACATATTCTGAGTGTGACCCAAGCCTCAAGCAGCAACCAACCTCATGTATATATTACATTACCAGGTTGCTAAGGAGGTATTTATACCCTGCAAAATAATGAATTTATCATTTATCAAGTAAATTCATTTCTGGAATAATAATTCTACCTTCTCATACAATTCATTGAATAAATTCATATAAATCAACAGTTGCTTGATCATCATCTCAAGTCTTAGATCCAGTCTAATTTGAGCTTAGTCTAAAGTAAAGGTTTCTATTGGCTGCAATATAATAAAAGTAGTGTACAGGGTGTACCGTCCATACGGCACCGCTTTAAAAGGATGAGCTATTGTATTAAATGTAACGCCATATCCATATCCAACAATACATCGATTTGATCCTAACATCCTAAAAATAGATGTCTATCTATCTTTTTTCTGTTGTGCTGCACTGTTAATTCCAGGTCACTGGAAGGACTAGCGATCAATATGCCTCCCATATCCAATGTTGCCTTAAGCTGACACAACCGCTTTCAATATACACTAAGCCAGGAATTAGCAGAAGAGTTTAACATTTCATAGCCAACATAGCCAGTGACCTTTTCCTGCAAGAAGCATAATGTATAGGTAAATCCGGCATCTATACAATGACGGCAGGGAATAGGTTACTCAGTTACACATTGTACATATTGCACGGCAGCAATTATTCAGTCACACATCCAACATGCTGGCCAACAACATGCGAAAAGTATACTTCACAAAAATACCCAATATGGCTAGTTGGCAGGCTCATACCAGATTCAAGTTTAAGACCATGCTAGCTTCGGGTACATACAACACTAGATAACCCCACACAATATACTATACAGGGTCATACAGCTACTACCTGCCATTACTATATAAACTACTGCTATATATATGTCATGATTACATCATGTCTCATTTTATAGTCTTCAACTTCTACCATAATAATAACCCGTACAGCATACAGTGAAACGCTGAGATTTATTTTCTGCAGGATAATTTATGGCCATGGATTGAGATGCGGAAATGGATATGAAATACCCAGGCTACAGGCGAATATCCCCTGGCGTATGCGAAAGAGCAGCATTTGCAGACCACTTCGCTAAGCTATTAATGGACGTGGAGTCTGAAAGCTATCAGTATCATGTGCTTAAAGCATTTGCAGGCATCTCAAAATTCAACTGGTCCACAAGCTGAAAACCTCGCAACCATACCAGCAGACAGAATCAATAAATACGTAGCTAAAGGGGCATTCATGCCTCTGCTTGGATTTTATGCCAGTAAGTGCACATTTCTTTCTGTCTCTATGCCATCAGAAGTCAGACTACCAGAGACAGACAATCCTTGGTACTCCAGCTGCGGCAGACTACAGCTCCCATAATGCATTGCATTGAAAGGAAATGTATTCCACACCAGCTGGAGTGTCGGAAGCCACATACTCATGCGTTCCAAACCCCTGTAATCAGAATTTTCAAATAATGTATAAAATACTTACTATATATTTATATATATATCATATACTGAATCAAAAAGGTAATTAACCCTGGATATACAGAACACTTTCAGTATATTCTATTGTTTACTAAAAGGCAGTGTGGTCATGGCTAAGTGTGTTTGTATATACTTTAAAATAATATGGCTAAAGCACATCAAAAAACAAATATGTAGTTGTCAAAACCTATTTGGTGTAAATATAATTGCTTTGAAAAGCCTCTGAAATAAAAAAAAAATGGAAATTTGGTAAAGATACCTTTATTGGATGGATTACAAGGCCCTTAAGGCTTAAAGAAATGAATCTTTCAACCTCCAGACAGTACCAAACCTGACGTCTTAGAGAAGGTATTGAATATCTGCTCTTCCATCTTGCTAAGCCCGGGTTCTCGATTCAAGAAGCCCTGTCAGCCTTGAAAGCCTGGCACAAGTGGCACGAGTACAGGGTAAAATATGGAGGGAGCTCCCCTTGTAATGTTTAATTTAACCAATGGATGTTGGTCTCCTGCAGAGGCTTTAATGAAGCAGACACATCTTTCATCCTGAAGACAGCACCAAACCCGAGGTGTTTAGACAAGCTTCCATCATATCTTACTAACCCTGGGTTCTCGATTCAGGAAGCCTTTTCAGCTACAAAGTCTGAGTTCCACAAGAGCAAACCCAGCTGCCCCCTTTACAGTTCCACATGCACCGTTCAACTCATTTGCACCTTTGCTTGGATTTGCCACATGCAATAGGAGTGCGATTCACACATGCAAAACGCAAACTGTTATTTTGCTTCACAGGTAGAAGGATCCACAGTCTGTCTTCTGTTAAGTTAACAAAAAATGCTTGTACTCCCACTGTTCTCAGGTTCAGGTCTTTGTATATCCAGCAGGAATTTTATTTTAAACCGTTATGAGATGGGTTTGTGGACATTGACATTAACGGGAGATCTTTTAATGCCGGTGACCCGGATTTTAAACCATGGCATCATAACATTAAAGAGTGAAGGGGCGACTCTATCCAAGTTCTTCATGGACACATACAATATGGTGAACGGTACGCTTGGAAGGGGCAAGCACCAGCGCCAAGACTACATCTTTTCTAGGCAGCAGGAAAAGTCCTGTAGGGATACTTTACTTAAAAAAAAAATAACATTATTAACAAAAAAATACAAGATAATACAAACTCCTCCTTTTACTTCTGTTTGCAACAAAAATGAAGAATAGAAGTTTTAATAGCTTTAATAACGTTCAGAAAGTAAAAGTTCTCCATTTGGACAATATATTAGGGGATTTGGAATTATACTAGTTGGAAGGCTAGAATGCAATTAAAAAAAGAAAAAAAAGTTTGGTGTTTTTACGTTACCATTTAAGGATATTTGAACAGCGATGCTTCATTGCAACTGAACTGTTTTTATACAAAAATAAAAGCCAGATTTGCTGCCAAAAAGCAGTTGACTCCTCTTCTTTTTTGTTGTACGTTTGTTGTGGAATAATTTAATATAATGATAATGGTCAAATTTAACGTTCTCAATGCCATATGGGCTACTGGCTCTCAAGAATTCAAAAGAATAAAAATGATGTTAACGTCAAGTCCTCGAAGCAATACGGTAATTGCCTCCAATATAGCACTCTCGGGGGGTAAACAAATGCATGCTGTCTCCAGCCAAGCTCACAGTGAATCCTTTTTACAGATTTCTTCAGGCGTTTCTTTTAAATGAAGAATAACTTTAAGCCGTTTCCATTTATGGACAACTTCACAACTCGAGACGTCAGAAGTCTCTTTCTCTTTTGTCAGACAGCCTGACTCTGCTTAGACGGTCTGTATACATCTTTTCTTAAAAGGACCTCCTGAAGATTAAGTACGCTGCCTTAATCATTGTAACAGCCAAATGAACGCTCGCTTTGCATGGGTCAGGCATAAAGAATAGCTTCACCTGTTTTACAATGAGCCGTCCAACCAAAGATTTAAAATTCTAAGTAAATCTAGCACTAACATTTTTGAAAGAAGTAAGCAGAAGGCAGGGTTCTCTGGTCGTTGGATTTTGACAAGGTTTGCTGCAGTGAAACTGTAACGTGGCCCTAAGTTCCAAGGGCCTGAATGTCCTGTACCCTTGTGGCCCAGGTGGCAAGTTTAGCCTAGTGGCCCCCATCCACCGGCTGGACTGTACTGTAAGAACAGCGTTTCTTAATTACACGTTTTATATGTATTTTTCGCTTTCCATCTATATTGTTGCTCCCGTTCTTTAAAACAGATTATGCAGGTACCCTCTACAGGATTATAGCGGATCTTTATGTCTAAAAAAATGATCTCTGATTCCTGCCTTGGATGTCGATTCTAGCCATTTGTAATTCATATCCTTAAACCAGTGAATGAATAATGGAAAAGGTTAAGGAAAAACATTATTAAAATGCCTTATGAGTCCTTTTAATTTGTGCAGTCCTCCGTTATGTCACTAATAAGGGGAAAATAACCATAATTTAGACATTTGTATTCTGAGGCTTTAGCATGGTACAAAGCCTATATGTAAATACACATGATATGCCCTGTCACCAGCATTGTCATAATATGATGGACTGTCCATCTGGTATAAATGCTCTAGTTTTGAGAGAATCAGCTGATATATATCTCAACTTGTATGGCTTGGTGTGGATAGGATGGAAACAATTAAAATACAGAACGGACGGTAAACAGGGAAATATATTGTTAAAAAGGAGAATTATCAGGACAAGAGGTCATAGTCTAAAAACGAGAGAGTCTGAGGCTTAGATGTCATGTAAAAATAATTACTTCCCTGAGAAGGAGGTTGATAAGTGGAACAGCCTTCCAGCAGAAGTGGGAAATGCTGATATATTAAAGGAATATAAACATTCATGGGATAGGCATACGGCGATCCTGAATATAAGACAAGGCCAAACTGGGTGTTAAGTTGTGGAAGTTCATAGCCATGGAGGAGAAGGGCAGCTTTTGTAGCAGGGAAGGCTCTGCTGCGGCAGGTAAGAGCTTTGTGTTTATTTTTTTTTTACTTTAGTAAATTAATACTTTAATGGACATTTCTCCTATAGAACTGACTGATATTATTGTAACTATTAATTTATAGCACTGACAAATTCCATGGCGCTGTATAGTAATAAAGGTAAAACAGTGTTTATATGCTACACATTTTTCAGGGATTATCAGCGAGATTTTGTTTTGGGTTAAAAACCCTGAATTACCCGAGTGAATGTGGTATGATCTTACTTAGCTGCAAATCAGAGAATAGGAGCATGAAGTGTAACGGGCACACAGAGAACTCCTTAAACAGTTTCCCTGCTCCAAATTTACCGCAACAAGTAATTGTGAGCAAGCGACTGCATTAGCTATCGCAGACTTGCTTGTAACTACAACCGACGACATATAAATCTGTGCAGTAAAAACATATCTGCGGCTGCTTATGGTACATAAAACTCCAAACCGTATTAAAACCCGTGATTGTATATCCTGGAGGGCACCATTAAGATAAGACAGGCAAACCAGAAGCCTTTCAAGATTAAAACTACCATGCCACATTGTGTTCCAACCATTGCAAAAAAACATCTTCTGTTTTTTTGCAATGAAAAAAAGAAGTAAAAGAAGGAAAAGAAGTAAAATCTCAAAACCTTTCAGGATCTCAGAGGTCTCTCAATCAAATGAAAATCACTCAGTAAAGGCGTCCCAAGAGCTTATGTGGCCAAGTCTTTTTTTTTCCCCCTATGTTTGCCCATCTTTATCTAAAGACTACACCTTGGACCAATATGGATATATCTATAGCTACCAGCATGTAGCTGTAATTTAAAAGTCTTGTGAATGCTTTTCCCCAGACTGATGATGAAAAACAGCCCTGGCCCTTTAAGGCCAGTTGCCAATAAATGACAGACACTCTTACACTCACAGACGGCACCAAAGGTATGAAGGCAATTGCTTGGTTTGCCAGATAACCAGTCCGACTATGTTTATATACCTAGCTATATATATATATATATATATATATATATATATATATATATATACATATATATACATATATATGTATATGTATATATATACATATATGTATATATATGTATATATATATATATATACATATATATACATATGTATATATATATATATGTATATACATATATACACATATATATACATATATATATATACACACACACATACATACGCTGTATGTATGTGATATATATATATATATACATATACACACTGTATATTTAAACTAACTCATAGTGTTAACCCTTTAATGTATAATGCGGTGTGGAAATTGACAGCCATACATGTAGGCTATTTAAATATACCCATGTGAAAGCAAGCGGCAAACAAGATTTTACATGTGTTAAGACCCGCAGGCTTAGATGAATCAAACAAACACACGCTATGCTGTATGGGATCTCTGCCAGGGTCAGCAATCCCGCTTCCTTTATATATGGCTATTGAACATGAGTTCATTAAAGGCAACCTCTTTTTTTTAATGATTATATCTATGAACTAAAACTACCCTGTGCAATAAAGTCCCCATTTAGCTCAAACTGAGCTGGAAGAGAAGACATGTAGTGAATTATTAATCGCAGACCGGTAATTACCCCTTCCGGTACTGAGTGACCGAGTATCGATAAATCTTTCATTGAGGCTTTTACGCTACAGACTGGTGGAACAAACCCCAGTGCATCACGCAGCATGCTTTCTTATTTCTATAATCTAATAGTCCGAGTAAACGTACTCATTGCACACTTAACCAAATCATATTACGCTTTCATTTCAGTTACTATTATTGACAAAAACACTACATTTATGTATAGTATTCCCTCTCTCCTTTCTAGGTGCAATATATATATATATATATATATACATACACACACTATATATTTGCTATACAAAAATAAATCTTAAACCAAAATGACTTGCATCTTGGATAAAAAGTAACATATTTCAGGTGCTGCTATGGCAACAGAGGCAAGACAGGCTTTGCAAACCGTCATCAGTTGTGTTTGTACCAGACTGAATAGGTACATTAAATTGGGGGGATAAATGCAACCCTCTGTGCTGAAGCTACAGCATAGGGCAGTGTCTTGGAAAGTTTGAATTATATTTTATTTAATAAAACACTCAAGTTTAAAATCAAATATATGTAAGGCGGCACTTGGTTAACATTTAATAAAGGTATTATTCAAGCCTTTTATGTGATGCCGGCAGGCATAAGCATCAGGATCTTATCTGATGTCAATGGCTTGGAGTAAATCTATTAACTTTGCCACATAAGCATCAGTAGACCTGATCTCCCACCCAACTGCTGTCAAAGAATCTCCCCCAAGTTTTCCGGTAAGTTTAAAAGCACTGACGTGACGTGCGGCATATCCGTCTGACTCCATACGAACAGGTCCCAGAGAACCCAAGGCAATTAAACACCCCAGACAAAAATAAAATAATGCACTCACATCATGCTAATTGACAACAGTTACCCAATACGCCTTTTATTTCAACAAACTGCCAAGAATACAAGACAAGGGATAAAAAGGTGGATGAACAAAAAGACAAGGAGTTACACAAATTCAAAATAAAAACTGTAAAAAAATTTTTTTTTATTTTTATTTACCTAATATATCATTTCCTTTAAAATGGATAAAAGCAAAGGGTAACAACGAGGTTCTATACCAAGCTCAACTAATACTTCAGTTGCAGCTGAGAGGATACGTTCTGTTACCAGTGACAATGTTATCACCATGTTTCTTTATCTAAACATTTTATATCGTACTGTAATTTGGAGATATGATCAGTAATACATACATCCCATGCAGAGGATGTCAGTCCTAAGGGCACTCTTAACAAGATAAAATGTATCCAGTCTATGAAAGAAAATTGCCAGTCACAGCTGGCATCGGGGAGAGCAGGCTGGAAAGAGAGAGAGGTCCAGTTACCTCTTGGGCCGCTCCGATTTGAAGATTATGGGATACCACCCCGAAACCAGTTTGTATGTTTACCAATTCCAGATAAGTTCAGGCGGCTGGGTCCTGTCTGTGTTCTTTGTATGTGTTTTCTACGTGGTTCCTTTCAGTGAACACGTGTTGGATAGGACACATTTTGTATGGTGTCCGGAAAAAGTGGTCTGCGACAATTTCTTGGTTGGCTTGTATATGTTGTACCCCAAACCATGTCTGCTTGTTCTTTAATTTATAAAGACATGATTTATACGCCTTCCACTTCATGTCTCCTACTAGGCGCGTCTCTGCGTAATTATTTAGATTATAGGCTTCTTGGAGATGGGCCTTCCTCACCTTTTTCCAATGTCACCAAATTCTGGTATGATGAGAGGTATACTCTCACCATTTTTGGGTTTTCTGTAGGTGTCAGAGCAGAAGAGAACTCACATAAAGTATTGCTGGGTGTTCCTGATGCGATTGACAGGCACTAAAATCCAGTGTTCACTACAGTCGTGTGCCATCTCTCCTAGATGGACACCAAATGTTAAACCATTGTATGGTCCAGATGCATTCTGCTATCTTTCTAACAATATGTGTCTTGGGTAAGGACGTTGGAGACAATTCGTGGCATAAATATTTACATGATTATGCTGCAGTTTGCATCACAATTAGCACTGTGTTCTCATCTCCAAGAGCCTTGGCAAAGCATGAGAACTTTGAAAAAAATACTACATGCACGTTCCTCACATCCATAGGACAATAAGAAAAGGATATAAAAGGGTTGGTGGAAGTTCCCTTTTACACAGCATTGAATAATTTATGTATGCCCGGCACTGTGCAATGTTATCTGAGAAGAATATAGAAAAACGTTAATTCCCTGCACTATAAGAATCAAAATAAAATAGACACTGAATGGAAAAAAATCTTATAAAGTATAGACCTATTTACTATTTCCCTTGGTCTATACATTTGCTTGAAATCTCAGTTTGTAAATTATTTTTTGGCTCACAAACGTGTTCTTGAAACAAGGGCTTTGTTTAACTAATATATTAGTAAAAAAATATTTTCTAATGGTTTCATTGTAGCGGACAAAAATGTTAAAAGCAATGAATGCATTAATATCATACATTGTCATTTTCTAGGTATAAAAACCCCGTTCCACTTATCTAACAAAGCCTCCAAAGCTCCTCCTACACATACTCAGTAACATACTTACACATACACACATACTAACACACACACACATACTAACACACACACACACACACAATGACTTGGGAGGTATCAGAGCCCCTATGATTTACTGGTTAATTCCCAGGTACACAGCAATCTCCTCCAAGGAGTCTCATGTATCTTTCCTCACCTGCACCCCATGTATTTTTTTCGGTCTTGATCGATGTATGTACTTCACCCTGATATCCTTAAAGATTGCAAGCTCTTTGTGGTTCCATAAGTAACAGACATTCCCAGTTTTGTATATTAGATATACATGTGGTGTTGCGGCACACATGCAGTTCACAAGAAGGATTATTATACGTATTTAGAGAAGGCTGCCTTTTCTAACACGATTTCAGTACTGATGAATGCATTACCCGACGCACAAATGACAAATCAGCTACTGAAAAAAATCATGTATAGCATTAACAAGATGATATAGAAAAAAACATATTTCATATTGTTTATGGATTTAACAGCACAAATACTGATCATAGTTTCCATGCACGCGACAGGTTTCTATCGTCAGCCTTTTCTCAGGTATAAAACGCAGCTGAAACACATCCAGGAATAACCCTTCCCATCTGTATGTGTGCTATATCGGGCATATTTTAAGAGACGGATGAGCAATCTGACCTTTTTATCACATCAAGAAACTCTTGACCATCTTAATTCCCAGGATAAATCAGGCTATCGTCTTAAGCCCCTGTGCTAATCGTATGCATATAAACATGCAAGGATATTCTCTGGGAAGCACCTGTCTAGAACAATTTCTTTGTTACAAACCCTGAATTTATATAAAAAAAAATTTTCCCCATGTATATACATAAAAAAGTGTTTCATCTCTGCCCACTAAACAGGCAGCCTGCGCCACCTCTGCCCACTAAACATCATTGGGCACCATTGATGGCATCCACATTGATGTGATTACATTGCAAGCTATGTTGTGTGTGATGTAACCAGTGTAGTGATGCTTCCTGGTCGGAGGACTAGCTTCACAGTACCTGAGGATCGGTAGATGAGTACTTTCATGAATCATAAAGGTAAGTGATAAATTGCTAATGATGGGGGTTTTAGAAAACACATTAATATTATGTATTACACATAACTTAATGCTTTTTAATTAAAAAAAATTCCTCTTTAAGAATAATACAATCGTGTGGGCAAATGTCTTCTGAACAGATATGTGAGGATTATCAACACTTATTAGCAATTGAATCAACAATAACTCATATGTCAGTTGGAACATTAATATCGAATTTTCCCAGAATAGCAAAAAATATAAGAGAAGCATTTAACTTTGTTTGGTGAGCCCGTAATCTATAGGCAAGCAAAGTTGAGGAATCTAAAAGGAATGTATGAGAACGTGAAAGCAGCGTATCGTAACGTTAATACTTAAATTAATTGGATTGTCTGTTTTCATTATTAATAATGAAGGGGTTGTCAGCTGTTGAATCCAACAGCTTGATACAAAACAACCCCCTCTCCTTTTCTCTCGCTAGCAGGCCGGCTCCATTCATTCTTTCAGCAAAATCATTTGAACCATTCACAACAAAGTCCGCTGCAGCTGCTGTCCTGCACTTAATCCTCCCTGCGCTTTGTGCGATTCAGCTGGGTTACCCCGATGCTATCTGAAGCCAGGCCAAGCAACCGTCTGGACGTTTTCTTGGCAGTTTCAAAAGCACAGGTCCCATACATACATATGAAACACAATACATCTTTTAGCAGCTGCCGATCACACAAAATGATTCTCCCAGCTCCAAGTCTGAAAAAGAGGTTTACTATGTAATTACTGTTTTCATACCTAGTTTTTTTACATTTTTTATAAACGTCACGGTATCTTGGACTAAATAACCTATTTTCCAAGGAAAGTGATTCCAAAGTGACTTTTGCAGACTCAGATTTGAGACAGCTACCATATCTACAAAAAACAAAACTGCGCTCAGCCAGCTGAATAGTGGTTTTGGATTTGCATTTACAAAGAGGCTTAATGTTTCTTTTTTTGTGTAGAAATATAAATAAACGTTTAATTTTCAGTTTATCGCATATTAAGGTTGTTCCCAGGAAGCAAGATCCAGGACAGCAATAATTTGAATGCAGTTTTGTGTCCTACCAACGTCCCTACAGGAAAAACATTTTCTCCTTTAACCACAGATGGCTGATGAGAACACACTCTCTAACATTGTTTTATATCTTACACCTATAGGAAATGGTAGGTAAGGGGTTAAGAATATGCATTTTTTTGTCGACGGATGTAATGACCCAACCTAATTAAATTAAAGTTCTTGGTGTAGTGAGTGCCAGAGCAGCACAGGAATAGAAAATGTAGAACACCAATGTTCTATATTCAAGGAGACTGTCTTGTGGGAGAACCTCATTTCTTTTTAAGACCAGAACGCCTTCACATACACCACAGTCACACAGGAATATCAGAATGTGATGAATCCTCCCCCACCGTGAGCACAGCAGCCTGTGCTTGGTACGATTACATCCCTTTTAGGCTGTGCGAGCATGGCAGCTGCTTTCTGTATACAGGTCCCCCAAGTAGGACGCCTAAAATCTGGCCATCCGCCTAGAAGACACTGTTAAGCTGGGGTTCTAGCAAACATTACAGGTATTTGTATATATATATATATATATATACACAGATACACACGATATATATTTGGTTCCTTATTGTGGACCCACAAATTGGCTTTTCCTAGATCATTGCATAGGGGTCCTCACCTCCTTAGTCCTGTCCAGCTCGTTGTGCAACGCCTGCTTGGACACCTCCATCTCAATGATTTGCTGTCGCAGGAGCTCATTTTCATCTTCTGCTTTGATTCGCTTCTCTTCCACATTTTCCAGCTCGTGGTGCAGTCGGACAGAAACATCTTTGGCTACCTGAATGACACAAATATAGCACACGTAGCCGATTAAGCTAGAAAAAGGGTCACAAACAAGCTCTAAAAGCTTCTGCCTATAAAGGCATGAACTGTGTATAAACGTTAGCATTCCTTTGAAAATCTCTTCCTAAGTCAGCGATACTATGGTCAAAGTTCAAGAAGCTTTAATTAATCAGGATTTGGCCTTGCTTTTAATGTAGGTAGTATTTTTGAGCTAACACGCATTATCTGAGTCTTACAAAATTAATGATATATTCAAAATTATATTATATATGAATAAAATGAATGATATATTCAAGTCTTACTAAAAAAAATAGTATCCGCCCATTGAGCAGAAAAAGGGCCTTTGTGTATCTGTGGGAGTTACATGTAAAAGTTATTAATTCATTGAAGGATAAATGGTGAAAATGAAAAATAAAGATTCCCTGACGGCCCCTTAGATCCGTCACATGTTATTATTCACCCATTACAAAAACATTTTCATTAAGTAGAAAGTAAGCTTTTTCTTGCGCCCCATCAGCAATGTCTGAAAAGAAATACTTTGCTGATAAATAAAGGTTATTATATCACGGATATATTCTTGGCAGCTGTATTATATACTAAGAATCCCCAAGCTGCATTGTTTGCCAACAGAGAAAACTAGAATAGGTTGCAACCACAGATCCAACCATGGATCCAGTGATGAAACCTCTCCTTACAATATTTCTATTGATTCTAATGTGAAAATAACATAAAAAGGTGCCAGTAGACTTTTATATCCTGAAATGAGCTAAGATACAATAATTTGGGGCACTGACCTAATATCTCTACTGTTTTCTACACCAGTTCTAAAACATAATAGCAATGGGATATGTATAAAAAGTGACTCTGGGTCACAGTTTTTAACATGGATTTATCATGTTGGATTGGTCCAACTCTGGAGTGGCACGGAATTGCATGTTGGGATACAGCATCTTCGCAGTAGACGATAAGGATAAATGGCATGTTTATTTTGGTGACACAACCACTTTCACATATTTAATATCATGGTATATTATTGTAATCCATAAAATATAATTGTAGGTATAAATATTAAAGAGAAGGAACAACAAAAACGGGAGCATGAAGTCTCTTAATGGACGTACCTTTAAGTCTTGTTCCAGAGTTCTGATGAGTTCTCCATCTACCTGGCCCGTCTGTGCAACTTTTAGGCTTTTTTGCTCTGCTTTCCTGAGGCGATACTGCAAAATACGGCAGTTCTTATTGGCTCGGTCCAGCTCCCGGCGGAGCTCCTGTAACTGGTAAACATCTTCTTCCAGATAGCTGTCACGCATTTCCTCCATCTCAGCTCGCAATTCGTCAAGCTCGTCCTAATACAAAAGAACGTACAAAAGACAGGATTAAAGAAGAATCCGGTACACCCGCACTCACATTTACATACGATGTAAGAGCATGGACACAACTACAGTTCTACAATGAGACATTTTAAGGGATCCAGTTATCAGTTACGTGATAAGCGTATAAATGTGTGATCTATCTAAATAATATATTTTCTTTCCTCCTTTTTGGATTTTGTGTTGGGTTCCCTGATGGTGCTTGCATAAAAGAAGGCCAAAGGGGAAAAAGATAATGTCTCCGGTAAAATAAAATCGCATTAAATCCAGCACTGAAAACCACTTAAAACCAGGGCTTGCGCTAGGGTTCTGCCACATAAATAACCCCTGCGCTCACTTGCTAACATAGGTGAGGATCGGGTAATGGCACCCTGCACAAGGTTGGCACCCTACCAAGCTGCCTTTGTTCCTTAACATGGTAGAGCTAATTCTAATATGTTTCCATTGTAATGCTATTATAACAAACATCATAAGGGCAAGGCCACACATGCCTGCATGATGGCCGCTCCCAGATACAGAACATCAGGGGTAATTTGTATAATACAATTAAAAAATGATTACTAGGTTGTATATATGTATAACAAATAGCATGAGGAATAATCTGCAGTGTGACTGTATACAAACATGTCATATGACATACACACATATATCTATATGTATCTATACAGTTATATATAAATCCTCAAAGTGTTAACGTGAATTCTAAATACATCCATGGTCATCTTGCTGTTTGTTATTACCCCAGGGCATATTACTAATAGCAAATATACATTGCATTTACGGCAAGCTACGCTGATGTACAGGAAGAATAAACC
Organism: Spea bombifrons; assembly: GCF_027358695.1. Classification (NCBI taxonomy): domain Eukaryota; kingdom Metazoa; phylum Chordata; class Amphibia; order Anura; family Pelobatidae; genus Spea; species Spea bombifrons. The sequence goes on from NC_071091.1 coordinate 75,724,782, forward strand.
GGAAACCGATATTTTACAGATTAGTCTAGAGCAGAATACTCCGATTCAGAGATGCACTTCTTCCATTAGCAGCCTGCCGCCTTGGGATAGGAGACGCTATTATTAGGTTTGCACTGAATTTAAGGCAGGAAGGAGGTGCTGTATGCCAGGGCAAAGATGCAGAGAAGGAATACTTTCCAAGGCAGCCAGCCAGCCTTCCAACTATTAATATAGACACAGTATCCTATTAACCAAACCAAACAAAAAAACAACAATTATACACAGTGCACACGCCATGTTAACCCATGCTCTTTTCTAATATTAATCACTTGGTTATAAAAACATATTTATTATCATTGTTTTAATTTTGGCAGTGTTACATCATTGGCAATGTTATTTAATTTAAATGTCAGTGAACGTCCTGTCTTTAAACAAAATGTGGTGATGTATAGCCCATGCCATGGGGCTCACTGTGCCCTTCTGGTTGATCCTACATACATTCATGTTTACCATACCTACCAATTGGCTGACTTTTGGGCTTGGCGGCAGCTCGAGTAGGGATAGAATAAATGAGTGGAAATGCCACAAAAAAAGAGTAATTTATTTAAAAGGAGATGTTCCCATAAGCCTAGCCTAAAAATAAAAAATACCTTCTGGTCTTTCCGCCCAACTAATATAACCAAGAAGAATCGTACTTATTGGGAGCAGATCTTTTTTATGGGATCACTACTATTGCTATAAGGAGAATTGTGTCCTCTATGAACTATGCAACAATGCAAGGAGCAAATGACAACGGGATTACAGATCTCCACACCCTTTGGCTAGTCTCCCTCCCCTTTCAATGTGCCCACCACATTAGACATAAACCTAAATCGCATAACGGGTTTGGGAATAGCAAACTGGTGGAATGACTTGGCAGAGCGATGAACCATCACACCCTCTCTAAGAAAGAGTGCAAAAGGCAATCCGTAATCAAACCCAGGGCCACAATTAAAAACTGGAGTGCTCCCATCTATGACAATATGTCTGGTAGAATAATGGTAAATGAAGTATTCTTTCACGTGTACAGTCTGTTATAGCCCCTCTCTTTAATATTACTCACAGTTCAAATATTACCCCACAGAGGAAATAAGGCTGGGTTTGGCGAGTTCTTGCCAACATCAAACATCTCCTGGTCTCTCAGGATAATAGGTATTGTCTGCCATTAAATGCGATTGATTACCAATTATTTGGATCTACTTGCCCCCCTTTACTCAGCTGGAACGTCCTCTGGTTCTACAAATCCTGCCAAAGATTACATTATTTTGTGCCAGTTATTGAGAAACTCTAAGGTCAAACAAAAAAAACCCCATGAATTAACAATTTAAAATGATTTTCCAAAGACATCCACACCGTAAAGGAAACCCATTGATTTGATGACCTCATAATTTATATGGGTTAACTGCAGACATTGCCTCAGCCTTCAAAAATGTCATGAACCTATATTTAATTGAACAAGGACTTTCATACTGTATTTCAATTATCCATCAAGTCAGTACTTGGCTGTAAACTGTTCTATATATGAGTATTTTATTTTAACATCTGTCAAGTAATCCCTTATTCTGGATATTATTTCATGATCTGGACAACTTGGTATCACTGCCACTCTAGGAGCACCTTTTTTCAATCAAACTTTAAAATAGGTTTTAGAATGACCTAAGCCTGGCGGGTAACATTACTTTAACACCATACTGCGTTATGGTAAAACAGAAGAACCTATGTAATTTTCAGATCAGTAGCAACATTTCAGTGGATATGGTAGGAAGGTGGCAGAACTTGCAAATTAATTAACTTTATGTTCAACTCTCTCTACCAAAGAGGTGCAGAAACTTAACAAAAGGGGAACAATAAATACATGTGGAAGAAGCTCAGAAAATTTTACTCGACTTGGTGGGTTTATAAAAACATACAGTTTTTTGGAACTGCAATAAGTAATTTGGAACTAGCCCACTAAGAGCTGTGCACAACGCAGTCTGACTGCTCACGGTGGGATCTGTCCATCTTCCCTTTCCTGGGAACTCTTTTGCGTTCTGCCCAGAGACTTTGGGAGTCTGGATCTCCGGGTTGCCACCAGATAGCTCTGGGTCGCGGAAGAGGCAGTCAGATTCTCCCGACTTGTTGCCCATTTCACGTGGCCGAAGCAGGATCGCACATCAACATCAGCGGGACTTCCTGCCGCATCCCGCAAAGGGCCATAAAGTTCCCAGGTATGCTGATGATGCTCATGTTTGTTGGATATAAGCTTATCACAATTTGTACACATGTGTTAAACTATGTAAGTAAAACATATTATTTATAAACAACTATCAATAGGTCACAAAGTCACATAAAGAGACTTGATAAAGCCCTCTAGGCACATTAACAAAACAAGTGTGTCCTTCTTTGGCCATTTGAAATGTTGAAAACATACATTCCTTGGACTAAACACTAAATTGCAAACCACATTGCTTATACGTTAAACAAATAATCCAACTTCAGAGCCTACGGCGATTAAAAGAGTTGATTCCAAAGAGCTGTGTTGTTTTTTTTAGTTAGAATTATATTACAACGATAAAGAAAGAATGGAAGATTAAATGGTGTCTCTTTGGATTTTATTTAGGAAAGTAAAAGCCATAGTCCAAAAATGTGGAGCGTTCATTAAAATCTGTATTGAGAGGCGGAGTAATTGGTCTAAAGTAAGCAAAAAGTAAACAAATGAGAGGAAATGTGCCAGGAGATTATAAATCAGGTGCAGGTGGAGGACAGATGGTCGATCACAGATGGGCCGTGGACCTTTAAGAATCCCAGTAAAAAGAGGTAAGGGGGCAGACACTTTCGGTTTTAATGCTAACAGCTTAAATGAGCTGCTTCAGACGGGAGGTTTTGGAATTGATTTATTCTCTGCATAAAGGAGAAGTGACAGACGTGGCCATTCAAGCACAATGGGTACAGAAAGCATCACAAATCTATGATTTGTTTTGTGGCTAGTAAAAGGTTAATGCATGATCCCTAAAGAGAATCAAGTCATGAAAAACAAAAATGATGGGGGGATAATGACAGACATTAAATCACTAATGATCCTTCACCTTTGGAATCAGACTCGTTAGTTTTATCTACATTACATTTTAGTTTAAAGGGAAAATCTGGTGTCCCATGCAGCAGAACGCATATTCCAGTATATAAACTTGTACTCTCTCAAGTAGGTGTGATTTAACTATGCTTACCGCAGGGCCATTCAAGCTTGTTGGGTTTGACCTTTCCTCATGTATAGCGAAGCCAAAGAGTTGGGACAAAAACCTCTCTTAGAAACTCTTCCGTTAACTCTCCCTAAAATAAACCTAAAAGACTCGCCAGCTGGATGTGGAAACGGCCAATGTAGCAGCTCTGATGTGCGGCCTCCCTGCAAAGTTTAACACCTTCTGCACATCATAAGCCCTGAGCACAGTCTACTACCTCCAATGCATTTGCAATCTACCCAGCACAATGCAATATATGTCCTTTCACACTGAACACTACACAGCCCAGTGAAATACCCGGGGAGGGCCGTTTAATGCCCCTGATGTACTGTATCTACGTGGACAGTATACCAGGGCACATCTTTGGTATACTGAGCTAGTTATCTCATGCTATGTATGCCTATGTAAATCAATTCAAGAACGGCTGCCATGATAATTATTTCATGGGTGGTGACATTATGTATGCTCCTGATTTTAAACCCTCACTATTCCCGATCTGAAGCACGTAATACAGAGAGTCACCAAAGCAGATAACATTCGGTCTGATGGCAGATTTATTAGGTACAAGTGGATTGATGAGCGTTCCAATAACATTCTTTATTTTGGAATATGATGACGCTATAATTAAAAGGTGCTGTTCCATCTGCTCTGCGGAATTTAAAGCTAACTAAAAGCAGCATTAGAAACACCATTTTTTCTTTCATCGTTGGTAATGTTGAATGTCCAAACCCTTTGCAGAAATAATTATTTACCAGGTCAATTTTGCTTTGCTCAAAAGTTTGCAAGTAATGCGCGTTGGGTGTCACAAAAGCAAGGGCTGATATGTTGATGCCACAGAAACTGATAAAGCTTCATAAAAGGTTTAGTGTTAATTTTATGCAATTAATCCTCAGAAGAATGAATAAATTGGCAGATATGTGAGGAGTTAATTGCCAACTTGATAGACAGTCGCAACTTGCTTCTGCATGTAATACAAACGAGGATGCCCCCCTTGTCATACCGTTCCTTTAGTCTGTTTGAGTCAGGACCCCTTTATCACGAGGACAAGGGAAGAATGACTGGGACACGATCAACATTTTAAAATGATGCTATCATTCTTATAGGTTTATGCGTGTTGTTCCCAAATGACTCTCTTCACGTGTTTGCGTTGCCTTGGAAACACACGCTGGACCAGCATCTTCACTACAATGTGACATTTCACTTGTTGAAATTAACTATATTTTTACTGGATAACAAGAAGAATAATAAGAAAACAAACACTGGGTATGATGAAACATCTGTTAAAAAAACAATAATACGTTAAACCAACAAAACTGTGCATCCTTTATTCAAATTAATATGCCACAGAGGCAAATTAGAAAAAAATAATGATTGGGACCATATGGAGGCATTTAGGGTTTTGTCACAAACATTTCTTCACTTCCGTGATCAACTGAAGATATACTAATGAAAAGTCCTGTGGTATCTTTAACATAGGCAAAGCAGGATTTTTTGTCACCCCAGTCTTTTCCCTGGGGTCACAAACTGAGTTTTAGGTTAAAGCCTAGAATATTACTCATCCTTATACTATGGTGATCAATTAATTATATCTTATTTAGAGACATAATAAGGCTCTTCTAGAATTATAGCACAACTATTGCCCTCAAAGACAATGACTGATACCCCCTGCCAAACCTTTACCATAACCGTGAAAATTGACCCTTTAACTCAGTTGATGACCCTTCTGTGCCTTTGTTAGCTTTAATAAAAGAATAGTGCGCAGATCGCAGAAAGTAACACCGTGAATTGCTTACCATTGCTACTTATTGATGTCTTCTGAAAGAAAAAAAAAAAACTTTCTATCAGATGATACAGAAGATTCTGTAATGTATCATATCAAATAGGATAGGAAGCCAATTAAATAGCATAATAAAGAAACTGAGGTCATGTGGCAAGCATAAAGTTGATGTATTCTACAAGAGGCCAATTCTATATATACAAAAGACCCAGCTGTGACCAGCAGGGCACAAAAGCCACTTGCCACTGATAAGCAAGTTGACATTTTAATCTGACAGCTGATCCAATGCTTACATATCCCCCAGTCCTACTTGATTTTATTAGCAAGCCTGTAAAATACAATAAGGGTGTCGCGCATGTAGATTAGGTGTAAAAAAAAAGAAAAAAAAACTGAGGTTACGGATGGATGACTGTCTAGTTTCACACCATTACTAAAGACACTGTGTCACCAGCTGTGCTGGGAAATGCATGTGTTTCCATGGTAATTCAACCAATTAATATTGCATGCATATGGAGCTATGTATCAGCTACAATATATAAAATACCTACAATGCTAGAGCCAGTCTGATACATTTGCAAGTTATGACAACAGTAAACCCATTAGTTGGGTGTTAAATATTTGCCTCCCCTGGCAGGTGTATGTTTACTATTATCTTTTTTTTCTCAATAAACCCAAATAATACAAATAATCTTGTACATATAGAATGGACAGTATCTGAATTGTACGTAAGATATTAAAAAAACAATGCCACAATAAACATTGATTTGTAATTATTTCACAACATGTCTGATATGCAGCTAGTTTGTCCAATAGTATCCCTTGCATTGCTGACCTATCCTCCTGCTTACAAGACTGTCATGGACAGTATTAAGTGTTACATACCATGAAGGGGACACCGAGACATTTTGGACAATGCTATCCTTCCAACTTTGTAGGAACAGTTTGGGGAAGACCCTTTTCCACTCCAGCAAAACTGGACGAGTTTGGTGTGGAAGAACTTGACCGACCCATACAGAGCCCTGACCTCAAGCCCATTGAACACCTTTGGGATGAACTGGAACAGAGATTGTGAGCCAGGCCTTCTTGTTCAACATCAGTGCCTGACCTCACAAAAGCTCTACTGGATGGATGGGCAAAAATCCCAGCAGAAAGCCTTTCCAAGGGAGTAAAAGCTGTTATAGCTCTAAAGAGGGAGACCAACTACATATTAATGCCTATGTTCTGTTTTTGCTCGATTATATGACAAGGTTTTTTCAGAGCAAATCATCTTATATTTGAGGTAGTCTTATAATCAAGACTACAAGACTAAGATCCAGATCTCCCACAACACTGCAGGGGACCTGGATCCTCCTCTCTGGCAGCTGGTGGACGTCTGAACGATGTGCGCAGACAACCTCCGCTGCTGCCGGCACTTCCTCTGGGGCTATTATGACTGAGCGGCTGGCGTCACATGACCTTCCGGTGCTCATTCATAGAAGCCCCGGCGGAATTCCCGGGTAGCAGTGGAGGTTGTCTGCGCGCATCGCTGTAATAACTCATCTTTGTATCAAGGGTTTGATCATTTGGTTTGCATGCAGTGGGTGAAGATTTTTTTCATGGCCCAGAAAGGACTCACAATTATCACAGCTTGGCATCTGCCTAATAAGCATACCTAGAAACTTTCTAAATGAGCTGATCCTGAGATTATTTAAATATTACCCCTTTACAGTTTCTATGTAGCGACTGATCAGATGTGTTACCCAAATGGCTCTACCACCAGCCCTCATGGAAACCTTGACTTGTCATTATTTAAAGGTACATTGCATTCAACCAGGGATAACAGGGATAATAATTAGGACTCTTAGATGTCATCAGATCAATGTAGACCATGAATGAGTCAGCTCCTGCTGGATCTCCACTAAAACATCTGGGGCAAAGCTCAAAGAAGGGAAGCCCCAAACGCTACTTCAATATGATGACCGGGTAACGAGTAACTGGTAGCATTTTTCCCTGTACGCATTTGGCAGGAAATCTCTGCTTAACATCCTGATACCTAGAATACCCCCCCAAACTTCTCATTCACATCACAGTCCCAGTCATCTGACTATAGGTTACACAGAGACAAGGATCAATTATAGGATAAGAAGAAAAAAAGGTAATAATCAAGTACTTTACCTAGAAGTGGAGTATGTATACTGTAGAACTAAAAAATAACCCATTCTGCCGGGTCCATAATGTCACTAAAGGTGCTGTATCTCCTATAAATATTGTATCTCAGCATAAAAGAAAATGAAACAACTATCATTATATTCTCCACGTTTTATATAGATAAATATAAATATTTTTGACTAAATCATGTGTACCAATGAAATATATTATAAATGCAATTCTTAGTAATCTGTGCTTAGGTGGCAACATCGCTATAAGGCCAATCACCTGCCAGCATATCATTTGATAAAACAGCAGAGAACGAATCACCAATACTGTAGTTGGAAAAAACACACCCCTTAAGAAACGGCTAACATCGGTGTTTAAAAAAGCAATAGTGTTCTACCGGGACGATAACATGCTACATTTATTTGTACTCTGCTTTATTTTATTTTAAAAGTATTTTATTTCCTTAACAGATGGTAAGACATCATCAACATGAGATTTCACTGCCTCCACGAGCCTCTATTAAAACGTAATGTACAATATTGGCCTTTAAACATGTGTGAAAACAGGAAGCGGTCTGGATTAGCAAAGTGAAATGTATGAGATAATGGAGGCACAATGAGATGAAATGTATGAGGCACAATAAGATGATAGGGCCTGCAGGAAGTCAATAAACGTGTGTGAACAGGACATTCTCTCTAGTTATTATTTATTGATTTATAAAGGCCCATCATATTCTGTGCTGTAGAATGGGATGCAAGAAGGGCCTTCTTCATGCATTGGCCAATTTAAGCATGCCGTACTCCATCCTATATAATTATATGCTGTATATAAAGAGCTGTGCAAATTACAAACACATAGGTCGAAAATCAAGCACTAATCCTGTACCATGGAGTGACAAGTGGTGCTTGCCTAAAGATATTAAAACTTTCTGGCAGTTACTTTGGGTAACTGATACGGCAGTAAGTCTTCTAGCAGTCAAAAGGACACAAAATGAGATAACACAGGGAAATTGATGTTTTTCCGGCCTCTTTTTACAGTCCACCAGATCACGAGTTGCTGTATTGGGTATAATGAATTAGAAGGTACATTACCATTCAAAAGTTTGGGGCCACTTAGAAATGCCCTTATTTTTCAAAAGAAAAGCAACTGAAATGGATGAGAAACATGGTGTAGACATTAATGTTCTAAATGACTATTGTAGCCGCAAACAATTTTTTTAATGGAATATCTTCACAGGCGTACAGACCATTAGAAATCCGTTTTGCAATTATGTTACAGCTAGAAATGTACCTCCTCTAAACCAAGCGTATATAGGATACTTGGATTCCCCCTCCATACAAAGGGTTAATTTGCATGTTCACAGAAAATCCAGTATGACCTACTAAACAGTATAAGTACACCTCCCCCTCCGCTGCTCCCGCACTTGATGAGAAATGAATACGCTCAATGAAAGGTCCGGTACTATGGGGATTTATCCCACTGTTAGTCAATTTATCTCTGACACGCTGCTCATTATCCTAGAAGGCTGCTAGAGCTAATGGAGAAGCGAAGCCCGTCCAACCCAAACGCAAGCCTGCACAACATGAAAGGAAAGATCACTTCGGTGGGGACGGTTTTCTCGCTTACAGCTCAATAATGGATACGCAATCTTTTATATGAAGAGCTACGCTGCTGGACAGCTGAACCGAACAACTTCATGCAAAATGAACAAGAATACTGCATTGTTACATAAAACTCTTGGATTTATAATAAGACGGGCTGGTTGCTGTACTATAAAGCAGCGTTGGAATTTGGGGCTGAATTCTAAATTGAATCTAGTTTGAATGGCAATCGCTTTTCATTTGTCACACTTGCCTATACAGTAGAACACTATCAAACCGGCATGGAGATGCAGTAGACTAATGTAATGTAAGGGTCAAGCACTCAATCCTACAGTGCTGAATGAGAAACGGAATTAAGGGAATACTAGTAGCAACACACAAAGTTGGAGGCTTAGGTTATATTACAGTTTGAAATGATAAAAAATATGTTCCCTTCCCCCAATCTCCCTGCAGAGTGTTTTTATGGGAAATACATGCATCGTCTTTAATGCCCTTTTATTGATCCAGGACATTAGTCTGTCTGGCAAGCTATCTTGTCAATCGCTCTGTATTCAATCATAAACCCAGCTGTCAGAGGAGGAGAAGCGCACGTGAATCATGCCAGACCCCTACGCATGTGAGTGCTGATGCCTGTGAAATGCTTTGGGAAAATGGGTATGACTATCCTGTTTCATTACATAATGCTATGGATCCTGTAGGTTTAGCTCCTGTGGAGCTGCACTGACCCTAGAAGCTACCAGTTGGACAACAATGGCTTGGCAGGCCGTGCTTTGATTTTGACGAAAGCTCACCGTCCAATAACTAGAATGGGAACTCTACTGAGCGTATGCAAAAAGTGTACTGATGAATGCTCCCTGCGTGCAGAAGAGGCAGCGGGGGGAGGAGTCAAATATGACCAAAAAAGCATTTTCCAATTTCCATGCAATGAAACTCACTGGAGTCCATGCAATGAGGACTCCAATATGCATTTAACATGAAAATGGAGCTAGACTGATCCTTTAAGGGTCAAGATAATTATTTTCAGGCTGTATAGGCAGCTATTTGGTTGCAGTTGAGCCCTGAGTTTTTGCAGTGGAGTCACAGAGAAAACAGTTTATTGGTATAAGTGACAGGCATGACTGCTAGTCTATGTTTAGCTATTCGCGGAGCAAATACACATTACTTTTAAAATAGCCTTTACTGAAATACAGATACATGAAGGGCTGTTAAGGGCTGTCTCTAGATCATTATACTTACTTCTAAAGCGGTAGACGTGTAACTCATATAGGACAGTGTCATTCCATGCAGTTGTCGTGTAAGGAAGACAATGAAAACAGTTTATATAATGTTAATTATTCTTAAATCAATTTAACAGTGCAGTGAAGTTGTTGAGTACAGCTGTATGTCTGTCAAGGACCGAAGTCAAGAGGATAATATTGCAAACATTCACTAGCATGAGGTTATTAAATCTTTTGCCATAATATGTTTGAATCCAACAAGAACAGCCCAAGATTTACGGTATATGGAACTCCTACTTCCAGCTAGCCATTTGCTATCTATCTGTCCTCCAGGAGAGGTAATCCAGTGCTGAATCGCCAATTCTAGGAGGTACAAGGACTAAGAATCAGTCAAGCAGCGTAATGTGAATCAATAAGATATTTTGGGTCTTAATTAAAGTGAATCAAGCAGCACAATGAGGCGATAAGGAATCTGAACTGAGGACTCTGGGATATAGAAAAATATGGATGGAGGATCCCAGCCCCCGATCCCCATCTTATTTACATCTTTGGGTTCTGGCGTTTTCAGTTTTATTCTCATACATCAATAACCCTTGACGTATTAACACACACTCTATTTTCATGAGCCAAGGACAAATACCCAAGAGCCAACCTGAGCCTGTATTAAGCATGTTTATTGGCAGTAGGTGTCATACACACACGTACAGTATATGTATACACACACACACTACATACGGTGTCCTTGGGAGTGACTGAGCGTGCCGGTATACAGCTCAGTATCATTGATTTAACTGGAAAGCATGTGAAGGTCTCTGCTTTTTAACTGGGTACCAATAAGCCACGGCATTGTTCATTTCACGGGGAAGTGGTTCTGTGTGACGGGGGCAGGGTAATAGCGACTCACTGCTCATTGTCTCTGCTAGTGTCGTGAAGGATATAACACAAATAGATTTCAGGGAGTCTAGTAACACGGGCATATTACTTACACAGCAGTATTCAAAATGATCATTTCAAAAGATGCTGACAAAAGCCATGGGTTAAAGGGAAATAATACATCAAGCACTCATTACAGGTATGTTTCCCTTTGGACACCATGTAGTCCTCTTCTGCTACAGGTCTGAGCACAGCTGTAGCATGTCTGAAGTAATCAACAAAACGGGGTTGCTATGAGCTGCCATCTTTCTTCTAGAACGCAGGTGAGGTAGCCTAAACTCTTAGAAATGGTCTTATCGCCATAGCATCCATGGTGATGCTTCCTGCTGATTGGACCATTTATATAAAATATAGCATTATTTATACAATATAAAAAAAGCATATATCATCTAACGTTATGTGAAACAAAATGGCTACTCAACAAGCCCTGGGTTGAAAATGTTTCTAAAAATAAGAAAAAAAGGTGTCACTTGATGGCATGAGGTTGGAGAATAAATATCGGGTATCGTTTCCAGTGGATACCTTGAATGATTTTTCTGAAATCACAGTTTTCTACTTGAAAAAACCCACGTTCTATTGATATCTGTCATAGTAATGACATAGCTGATCCTTTGCTCCTCCATCTTCCATCATCATCATAGGGAATAATACATTAATACATCAAAGGTTCCCTGGGGTTCTGATTTCTCTCTATACCTAAAGACCTGTTAAGGTTAAAAATTCACTAGTTGCTGCTGCTATGGCAACAGATGGATGTTGCATCACCAACATAATTTTATTTATTATAGATTTTTGAAGTGCTGTCAGATCTTGATTTCCTGAAACAATTAAGTTTTACAGATAATGCATCCTCTAATTAGCAAAATAACTGATAGATGCAAAGGTGTTCTTTTTCTTTTGTGGCCATAAACTGTAATTGGATGTCACTGTGTTTTACTACACTGTAAATATATAAAATAACTAGAATAACTGTTTATTTCTAATCTACAGTTAAAGACTCATTATATACATTAAAGTGATTGGTGATACGAAGCAATGTATTTTCACGTTGTTTATTGAGTAAACTTTTATTAACTAGATTTACTTCTGTCTTATATAATTAGTATTTAATCTTCTTATTTAAGACCATTACAATGCTTATGAAGACTACAGGACATTCTTAGGGGAAGACGGTTTGCTCTCTTGATGGAAGTCCTCTTGGCATCACTAGACTATTCCCTTTAAAACTACCCTATAGACATACAG